>NC_057802.1:225872529-225934958 GCF_018294505.1 Triticum aestivum
AGGCCACTGCGAAGGAGTCGGCGAGAACGATGTCGGCCTGCCATGCTTTAGCCCCCGCATCCGCGACGAGCCCTTCCCCAAAGGGTTCTCGCTCCCCAGAGACACGCCCAAGTACAACGGCTCGGTGAAGCCGGAAGATTGGCTCATCGACTACTCTACTGCTGTCAGCATAGCGAACGGCAACAGGCGCGTAGCCATGAATTACGTCCCTCTCATGCTGCAAGGCACGACACGCACCTAGCTCAACAGCCTCAAGCCCTACAGCGTCAACAGCTGGCTGGACTTCACGGAAGTCTTCGTCCGCAACTTCACCAGCATGTACAAGCGGCCTCCCAAGCCCCGCCAGCTCTCCCTATGCATCCAAGGGCCCAACGAGTCGACCCGCGACTATCTCACGCGGTGGGCCGAGCTCCGCAACTCCTGCGAGGGGGTGCATGAGATTCAGGCCATCGAATACTACACCGCCGGGTGCCGAGAGGGCACCTTCCTCAAGCACCGACTCCTCTACGACGAGCCGGCTACCCTCGACGAGCTGCTGATCATTGCGTACAAGTACGCCACGGCCGACTCCTCGATGAAGACCGAGCTCCGAGTGGACGCCTCTGGGAAGGTGCTCGCTCCGGCTCCCAAGACGCCGGCTGGCGACTCCAATCGGCGCCCCTACCAGAACGACCACAAGCACAAGGCCCCTATGCCGCCTTCCACCAGCAGCCAGCTCCGCCTCCCGGCCCGCCGCCTCCAGCCCCCCAGCGGCCGGCTGCTCGACTAGCAGTCGGAGCCATTCAAGATGAGTTCCCTGAAGAGCACGCCGCCTACGTCGTCTTCACGAGCCAGGTTGAAGACAAGCGTAGCCGGCGCCGACAGCACCAAGAGGTCAACGCAGTCGCCTCCAGCAACCCCGAGTTCATGCATTGGTCCGAGAAGCCTATCAACTGGAGCCGGGCTGATCACCCAGAGGTGATGCCGTCCCCTGGCTCCTACGCATTAGTGTTGGATGTCACCCTCGCAACGGAGAGGCGAGTTGCCCGATTCTCCCACGTTCTGATTGATGGCGGATGCAGTATCGACATACTGGACTGCGATACCATGGAGAAGTTGAACCTCAAGGCAAAGCAGCTCATGCCAAGCCGGACCGTGTTCCATGGCATCGTACCCGGCCTGTCCTGTTCCCCGATCGGCAAGATCAAGATGGATGTTCTCTTCGGAGACAAGGATCGCTTTCACCGAGAAGCAATCTGGTTCAAGGTAGTAGATCTGGAGAGCCCTTACCACGCCTTGCTTGGCCGACCTGCTCTGGCCAAGTTCATGGTTGTTCCCCACTACGCCTACCTGAAGATGAAGATGTCGAGCTCGAAGGGGATCATCACTATAGCTGGCGACTACAAGAAGTCCATCGAGTGCGCTGCAGCCAGTAGTCAGCTGGCCGAGTCCCTCATAGTGGCAGAAGAGAAGAAGATGCTGGAGCGAGTTGTGGCCATGGCCGGCAAGCAGCCGGCCTTGTCTCCCAACCCCAAGGATTATGATGCGCAGGGCTCCTTCTAGCCGGCCAAGGAGACGAAGAAGATACCTCTGGACCCGGAGAACCCAGAAAGGTTTGCAGTCATTTGTGCAAACCTGGACAGTAAATAGGAAGGTGAGCTCGTCGACTTCCTCCGTGAGAATCGAGATATCTTTGCATGGTCCCCAAAGGACATGCCGGGTGTTCCGAAGGATTTCGCCGAGCACAAATTGCACGTCCGAGCCGACGCGAAGCCGGTCAAGCAGCCCCTCCGCAGACTGTCAGAAGAGAAGCGAAGAATCGTAGGAGAAGAGATAGCCCGGCTCCTCGCCGCCGGCTTTATTATGGAAGTATTTTTCCCAGAGTGGCTTGCCAACCCAGTCTTGGTGTTGAAGAAGAACAACAAATGGCGTATGTGTATAGACTACACCAGCCTCAACAAGGCCTGCCCCAAAGATCCGTTTGCTTTGCCATGGATTAATCAAGTGATAGACTCCACGGCCGGATGCGAGCTGTTGAGTTTTTTGGATGCGTACTCAGTGACCTTGTGAACTTATGCATAGGGGTTGGCACACGTTTTCATCTTGACTCTTCGGTAGAAACTTTGGGACACTCTTTGAAGTTCTTTCTGTTGGTTGAATAGATGAATCTGAGATTGTGTGATGCATATCGTATAATCATACCCACGGATACTCTAGGTGAAACTAGGGTTTTGGTTGATTTGTATCTTAAGGTGTTATTCTAGTATGAACTCGATGATAGATTGAACGGAAAGAATAGCTTCGTGTTATTTTACTACGGACTCTTGAATAGATCAATCAGAAAGGATAACTTTGAGGTGGTTTCATACCCTACAATAATCTCTTCGTTTGTTCTCCGCTATTAGTGACTTTGGAGTGACTCTTTGTTGCATGTTGAGGGATAGTTATATGATCCCATTATGTTATTATTGTTGAGAGAACTTGCACTAGTGAAAGTATGAACCCTAGGCCTTGTTTCCTAGCATTGCAATACCATTTACGCTCACTTTTATCGCTTGCTGCCTTGCTGTTTTTATATTTTCAGATTACAAAAACCTATATCTACCATCCATATTGCACTTGTATCACCATCTCTTCGCTGAACTAGTGCACCTATACAATTTACCATTGTATTGGGTGTGTAGGGGACACAAGGGACTCTTTGGTATTTGGTTGCAGGGTTGCTTGAGAGAGACCATCTTCATCCTACGCCTCCCACGGATTGATAAACCTTAGGTCATCCACTTGAGGGAATTTTGCTACTGTCCTACAAACCTCTGCACTTGGAGGCCCAACAATGTCTATAAGAAGAAGGTTGTGTAGTAGACATCACTGAACCCTTTGCATGGGTGCCCTGGGGGGGTTATATAGGCCTACCCCCTAGGGGTACAATGGTAATCCCGCCGGGTGCGGGGCCCGCATGTCAGTGTCTCTGGGTGTCGGCTTCTCCGCCGGCTGCTGGGGCCCGACGCCTGGTGGGTCCCACCGGCTGCCGGTCTCTCGGCCGACAGGTGGGGCCCGCCGCCTTCGGGTCCTGTCGGCTGCTCTACACTGTAGCCTCGCCTCTGATGACAGGGGCTTTGTCGGGGGGAGCATGGCTACAGTTCCGCCGCCTGGCGGGCGTTCACTGTAGCCACACCCCGTCTTATCTGGTTAATGGCGCACACACTCCAAGGGAGGGGGAGCCGCCTGCTTCAGGATTCGGCCTCCCCCGCACCAACTGGTCGGGGCCAGCCGCCTTCTGGCTTCTCACGGACAGGTAGGGCCCGCCGCTTGCGGGCCGTATCGACAGCCCGTCATGGGGGCATGGCTTCCTCTGCCATGGATGATGTCATGGGTGGCGTGGCAACAGTGCTGCGCCGGGCAAGGGATGTCCGCCCGGTACGCTGCACTGTGGCCACGTTCTGCCCTGGATTCGGGGGTGGCAGGCAGCACTGTAGCCACGCCGCGTCTCGTCGTTGTAATGAGGTGCTAACTTCAAGGGAGTGAGGGGGCCTCCTGCTAGGAGCCGGCCTCCCTGGAGGCCGCCTGCCAGGAGTCGGCCCTCCTCGTGGCCGCCTTCTGGGCTCCACCACCTTCTAGCAGCCGGCCGCTTGGACCAGCCGACCCCAAGAAGGCGGTCCTTCGTCTTTGATGCTTGAGGGGCGCAGCCGTCCCCGATGCCTTGATATACCATGGGGGTGATGAGGCTACCTGTGGTCATTTACTCTGATAGTAGTCCCTGAAGTTGGTGGGGCACCGTGGCTGAAAAGGCGAGAAGCCTGAGCAGCTTCCTACTCCGAGTGGTCTGGTAGTCTTGCTTCGTCCGTCTTCTGAACCGCCGGCTGCTAGGAGCCGGCCGTGACCAGGTAGCCGTCTGGCGATTTCAAAATGTTGTGGTGGGAGCCAGGTGGCACCCCAACCGGACGCCAGGCTTGCCGCCCATTGCCCGCTCGACATGCGGCGCCAGTAGGCCAGGCCGGCCTCCCAGCCCACGCGCGTGACGGGACGTCGCCGCAGGCTGGGGCCTGCCACTATAGGGCCTCGGCACGCGTGCGGATCCGCTGCGGTCGGGGCAGACAGTTGATCTTCCAGGGCGCAGTTAATGCACGTCGTTTATGGCGCGGTAATCGTGGGGTCATGGGCGCAGTTAATCCCACGATCCCCCACGTTCCGCCCCCTCGGCTCCGCCGCCAGGGGCTATAAGTAGCGGGAGGAGGGGGCGGCAGACGCACGCGCGCGCTCCTCTCCCGTTAGCTTCGCCATTCCTCTGCCTCTCCTCTCCGCTGCCGCAGCGCCCCTTCCTCCCTCCGAGGTGCTGCCGCAGCTCACCGTCGCCGAGCTCCTTCTCGCCGTGGCATCCTCGCTCCACCGTGGCTTCGCCCATCCGCCAACGTGCCGTGCCTCCAACGAGCTCCTTCATCCATGGCACGCTTACGGGCCGGTGACTAGGATGGCTCCAATGTCCATGCGGATCACCTCTGTTTTCTTCATCAGACACAGCGGCTGCCCCGGTAGACGAATGTGAAGGTGTGTGTCCCCCTGAGGCAGAAATCTTGCCGGTGTCGGAGGACGACGAACGCGTCATTTTCTGGTCCCATTTCCTTCGCGGCTTCGGCCTTCTGGCGAGCGGCTTCTTGCGCTCTTTCCTTAACTTCTACCAAGTCCAGCCGCACCACCTCACGCCAAACACGGTGGTGCTGCTGGCCGCCTTCGTCACCATGTGCGAAGGCTACCTTGGCACTCTCCCCACCCTCCAGCTCTAGGGAGAGTGCTTCTGCTTCAAGCTTGGCACCGCCGCCAAAGGCACGGCAGCTTAGTGTGGAGCCTGCGTGGTGGTGCGGCGTCCGGGTGCCGGGAATCGCTTCCCGCCCATCTCCCTGCTGCAGTCAGCCAAACTGTGACAGAAGTCCTACTTCTACGTGAAGAACATCCATCCGACGATGGACTACATCAACTTGTCGGCTTACGTAGCCGGCCCACCTGTTGAGCCGCGCGCCAACTGCAATATAAGCCGAGCTCCCTGTCGGCCGCCTCCTCCGCCACTCTCGCCCGACTTCAGGTGATGACGGAGTCGGAGGGCATCAAGGGCTCGGATCTACTAGCCGCTTACGTGGTGCGCCGAGTGCTCCCCCTCCAAGCCCGGCCGCACATCATCAGCCGTATGAGTGAGCACCGGGACCCATGCCGGATGTGCTCGAAGGAGCTGCCGGACGTGGAGGTGGCCCGGCTGGTGAACTACTTCTCCAACTGCAAGCTATCGGAGAAGGACTGGCAGTTCAGCAAGCGGTCGTACGACCGCGCACACCCACCGCCTACGGTGAGTCTTGTTATTATTTTCTTCTTCTTTGCTTGTCCGAGTTCTTCTTTGTCGCCCGATCAGTCGGCAATGGTGCAGGTCTTCACAACCTAGTAGGCCATCGACGCCCTAGAGCCGGGTCATCAACACATGCCGGACCGGTCGAGGAGCGACGTAGATGACCCTGACTTGGGGGCTGCCGCCATGGAGGAGGACGACGCCACGGGTGGCGGTGGTGGAGCAGGCGGCTCCGGAGGAGGAGGCCTAGAGGACTGGCCGGATGATGATGAAGAGGAGAACGAGCCGTGCCGCGCGCACGGTGCTGACAAGGCGGGCGCGAGCTCGTCAGTTGCGCCGTCTGCACCAGGCGGCGCACCAAAGCGCCTGGCCGACTCGTTGCTGTTCAGCAGCCGGCCAAAGAAGCCGAGGAACACGGCCGCCACGACCAGAATGTAGGAGGCCGCCGTGAAGGCGGCCCAATTACAGAGGGCCCCGAAGCGGCTCCCATTAGCATCCGGGCGAGTACTTCGACTTTTCCATTGTTGCTTTCGCATTTGCTTTTCTTCTTTCTTCTAGTCTTCTTAATGGTTCATGCCACCGTGCCTTCATAGGACCCCGCTCTCTCTTGCGCGGGACCTGGCTGCCTTAGTGATTGGGGCAGTGGACGGTTCTGCAGAGCCCCTCCGTGTGGACCCGCGCGCCGAGCTCCAGGAGGCGAGGGAGTGGAACGCGCGGCAGGCGCGCGAGGAGCGGGAGAAGGCAGATGCAGCCAAGGTGGCGCAGACGGAAGTAAATGCCGCCGCCAAGGCTCAGGCCGACACCGCGGCCAAGGAGCAGGCGGACGCAGCCGCCAAGGCGCAGGAGGCAGAGGCGGCCCGTAGCCAGGCTCCATTTCTCGTCGTCCCGTTGCATGCCGTGCCACCGGCGCCGGAGATCCAGGCGCCGATTGGAAGAACCGGCGACGATCAGCCGGTCATGGAGAGGGGAGGGGGCACCCTGTCATCATGGAGGCGGAAGTGCCCCCGCCCACACCGACTGCTGACGCCCAGACCAGTCGACCTGAGGCGCCGCAAGTGCCGCCAGTCGGTGGCGAGCTGGTGGTGGGCCCGACTCCTGTGGTCCGTACTCTGGTGCGCTGTTGTGCGGCGAAGGCAACTTCAGCACCGCGGGCGGTGGAGGTCGGGACCGCAAGCTCATCGGCTCCTCACGCCGAGGCCAGCAGTGTCGCCCCACCGGAGTGGACTCCTGGGGGCGGAACGGGCGTCCTGAACAAGGCCGCGCAGGACGATCTGGCCCAACTTCAGGCCCAAGGCGCCGCCCTTCAGCAATAAACGAAGGCGTTCGTAGCGACGCGGACGGCCGTCCGGGTATGTTTCTTGTGCTTTGCTTTTTGATTCTTGTAATCTTCCGTGGGGGCGTGCTAGCGCACCCACTGGGTGTAGCCCCCAAGTTCCAGGCCTGCTGCTGAGCAGGCGGCTCGGAACTTAAAGGTAAGTTCTGAGTGCTGACTTTTTTCTTTCCTTCTGTTGTCTTCGTTGCAGCATTACCACAACATCCGCGCGGCCGCCTTCAACTCCCATGTCCGGGAGCTGGCCCAGCGGACCACTGATTCGGCCGAAAGCCGGAATAAGCACTCCGTTCTCTTTCTCGTGGGGGCGCGTCAGCGCACCCGCTGGGTGTAGCCCCCGAGATTTGGGCCGACTGCTGAGCAGTCGGGCCGGATCTCCTGGCAACCACTTTTCTTCTTTGTTGATTGTTGATTGTCTTCTCTTTCTTGTCTTTTGTAGGAGCAGCCGCCGATCTCTAGCAACGCCTGGGCGAGGCTCAAACCGAGCTGCACGCAAAGGAGGAAGAGCGCAGCAAGGCAGCCCAGGAGTGCGACCGCCTGGTGAAGGAGCTGGCAGACCAGGCGGATAGGCACCAGGCAGAGCTCCAGAACGTGAAGGACAGCAAGGCCAACCTCCAGGCCGAGTTCAAGACTGAGCGCTCAGCCTGGGCCGAGAAGGAGAAGGCGCTGACCGACAGCTACAGCGAGATCGAAGACATGATCGATGGTGAGTTATCTTTCCTTTGCTTCAGCCGCCGACTGTTATATGAGCCGGCTTCTAGCTTCAGACTTTTTTTCCTCTTGAGCAGACTTCTTTCCTGGTCACGCCGTTGCCGCCAGCCAGGCCAT
Organism: Triticum aestivum; assembly: GCF_018294505.1. Lineage (NCBI taxonomy): Eukaryota > Viridiplantae > Streptophyta > Magnoliopsida > Poales > Poaceae > Triticum > Triticum aestivum. The sequence goes on from NC_057802.1 coordinate 225,880,002, forward strand.
CGAGGCTCGCCACAACGAGCAAAGATAGGCTGGTACAGAAATCGCGCCCAATGTGCCCCGGACCCTCAACGAGTAGCTCGTCGCTATCCACGCTTGCCTCCAGCCGGCTTATCGGATGCTCCACCGCCTTCAGCGTTTCGGGGCCCAGGTGCTGACCGCCCTCTAGCTGGCTGCTCAGATCCCACGCACCCCCAGCCAGACTGCCGAGTGGCTGGATGTGGCAGTCGGCCACTTCGAGGCTTGGAAGGGCTCCGCGGCTCGTGCCGGTGCTCATAGGGCCCTGGAGTTTGTCATGGTGTGGTATCCAGGCTTGAACTTGGCCCAGCTGGCCACCTTCCGGCAGGAGGCCGCACCAAAGCTGGCGGCGGCGAGCCGCGACCTTACCCAACGCGCGGCAGCGATCGCCGACTACACTGACACCACCGAGTTCGTCCCCGAGCTAAACGAGGAGAGCGCTGAGGTGCCACCCAACTGGTTTGGGTTGAACCCGGAGTACGGGGAAGATTCGGTGGAGGAGATCGCCTCCAGCGATGAGGGCGAGGACGAAGAGGGCGAGGATGGTGAAGATGACGCACCGGAGAGCGGAGCGGGCGGCCAGCCCTAGACCGATCGAGCCTCAAGCAACAAGCTGCGTGCGAATGTGCCGACTGCTATTGAGGCTGACCAAGCCGAGACTCGCCAAACGGCCACTCCACCAGCCGGTGCCGCCGACTCCACCAACCTGCCGGACCGCCCGCTGCTCCTCTGGCCTAGGCGGCCAGTTTTATCTTATCCTTTCCTGCTTTTGTAATCTCTTGAACAAGCTTGTTAAACTTGCGCAGTTCCACCCGCTGGGGGTGTATCCAAAACTTGTTGAATTCTGGCTAAGAGCCTCGCTATGTAAATTAACTTTATTCGCACAAGTTGTGCTTTGCCGGGTTCTAACTTGTCTTGCTTGTCTGTTCTTTTGGCTTTTTCCTTTGCCGCCTTCCGTTGGCCGCCGCCCTGCCAGCCAGCCAGCTGCTCTGTGGTCTGTGGCTGGGTCAGGTACTTGGCCTTTTGGGAAGACAAGTACTTTGGCCGTTGGCCGGCCGGCTGCTCATCAGCCGGATGGTGAGGCGAGGAGCCGGCTTGGCCTATGTGAGTGCTTTTGTCCTTAGCCATTTTTCATGTGGGCACCACTTCCCGCCTTTAACTCTTGCCAGCTGGACAGTTGCTCTGCGAGCTGTGGCTTATGGCAAGACAGGGCTTAGATGCCGGCACACTACTTGTCCGACTGCAGGTAGCACCAACAGCCAGCCCTCTTCCAGCAGATCGACACTGTCTCCTCGTGCTTCCTTCGCCTCCGCCTCCGTGTACATGGTGACGCGAGGTGAGCCGAACTCAATGTCAGTTGGGATGACGGCCTCGGCCCCGTACACGAGGAAGAAGGGAGTGAAGCCGGTTGCTTTGTTTGGTGTGGTGCGGAGGCTCCAGAGGACGACCGGCAGCTCTTCGATCCAGCAGTCGGCCGAGCGCTCCAGTGGCTCGACCAGTCGGGGCTTGATGCCGGAGAGGATGAGGCCGTTTGCTCGCTCGACTTGGCCGTTTGACTGCGGATGGGCAACGGACGCTAAGTCCAGTCGGATGCCCTGCGTTGCGTAGAAACGAGCCAAGGCGCCTTTGGCAAAGTTGGTGCCATTGTCGGTGATGATGTTGTGTGGTACACCGTACCGGACGGTGATATCAGCGATGAAGGTCACAGCAGTCGGACCATTCAGCTTCTCGATTGGCTTTGCTTCAATCCACTTGGTGAATTTGTCCACGGCGACAAGCAGGTGAGTCATGCCGCCGCGTGTTGTCTTGAATGGGCCCACCATATACAGCCCCCAGACGGCAAAAGGCCAAGTAAGGGGGTGGTCTTGAGTGCGGAGGCCGACAGATGTTCTTGGAGCTGGATTTCTGGCACCCCTTGCATTTCTTGACCAAATCCTTGGCGTCCTCCAAAGTAGTCGGCCGGAAGAAGCCGTGGTGGAAGGCTTTGGCGACAAGGGATTTGGAGGCCGCATGGTGGCCGCAATCGCCTTGGTGGATGTCTCTGAGGATTGCTTTGCCCTTCTCTGGCTCTACGCAGCGCTGGAACACACCAGTGACGCTGCACCTGACAAGCTCTCTGTTGACGATGGTGTATGCTGCTGCCCGACGCTGCCCCTGTCGGGCTAAAATCTCGTCGGCTGGTAGCTCTCTGCTCACCAGGAACTTGAGGATGGGCTGCGCCCATGATGGTGCTTGGACTTCATCCACTGTCATTACAGCCACTGCAACAAGGGCGGTTGGGTTGGGAGGCGGCGAGGTGGAGTCGGCCACCACTTGCTACGTTGTTGAAGTTCCCGGAACGACTGCCGCAGACCCCGGGCCGGGTGTGACTACTACAGTCCCCGAGCCGCCTGCCGAAGTCCCCGGGCCGACTGCCGCGTCCCCAGGGCCGGGTTCTGAAGTCCCCGGCCGGGTGCGGCTACTGCAGTCCTTGAGCCGACTGCCGAAGTCCCCGAGCCGCCTGCTGCAGCCCCCGAGTCAGATCCAACAGCTCCGGGGGCGGCCGGTACGAAGATAGACTCTGATTCCGGTGAAGGCTTGATGGACGGCTTGAGGAGGCGTGATACGTCTCCGTCGTATCTACTTTTCGAAACACTTTTGCCCTTGTTTTGGACTCTAACTTGCATGATTTGAATGGAACTAACCCGGACTGACGCTGTTTTCAGCAGACTTTCCATGGTGTTATTTATGTGCAGAAACAAAAGTTCTCGGAATGACCTGAAATTCCACGGAACTTATTTTTGGAAAATATTAAAAATACTGGCAGAAGATTCCACGTCGGGGGGACCTCCACCTGTCCACGAGGGTGGGGGGCGCGCCTGCCCCTCCCCCCCCTGGGCGCGCCCCCCTGCCTCGTGGCCCCCCTGACGCTCCACCGACCTCAACTCCAACTCCATATATTCGTGTTCGGGGAGAAAAAAATCAGAGAGAAAGATTCATCGCGTTTTACGATACGGAGCCGCCGCCAAGCCCTAAAACCTCTCGGGAGGGCTGATCTGGAGTCCGTTCGGGGCTCCGGAGAGGGGAATCCGTCGCCGTCGTCATCATCAACCATCCTCCATCACCAATTTCATGATGCTCACTGCCATGCGTGAGTAATTCCATCGTAGGCTTGCTGGACGGTGATGGGTTGGATGAGATTTATCATGTAATCGAGTTAGTTTTGTTATGGTTTGATCCCTAGTATCCACTATGTTCTGAGATTGATGTTGCTATGACTTTGCTATGCTTAATGCTTGTCACTAGGGCCCGAGTGCCATGATTTCAGATCTGATCCTATTATGTTTTCATGAATATATGTGAGTTCTTGATCCTATCTTGCAAGTCTATAGTCACCTACTATGTGTTATGATCCGGCAACCCCGAAGTGACAATAATCGGGACCACTCCCGGTGATGACCGTAGTTTGAGGAGTTCATGTATTCACTATGTGTTAATGCTTTGGTCCGATACTCTATTAAAAGGAGGCCTTAATATCCCTTAGTTTCCATTAGGACCCCGCTGCCACGGGAGGGTAGGACAAAAGATGTCATGCAAGTTCTTTTCCATAAGCACGTATGACTATATTCGGAATACATGCCTACATTACATTGATGAATTGGAGCTAGTTCTGTGTCACCCTATGTTATGACTGTTACATGATGAACCACATCCGGCATAATTCTCCATGTCAGGACCCTGATTCTAAGTCACACCGATCTAGCATGTAACACCTCATATCACTTTGCGGCCTCACGCACGGTATTCCCACGGGTATCGCCTTACCATGGCCCGGGATCGTATGCGCCTTTTGGCTCACGTATACGACAGTGTCGCTAGCATCCATATGACAGAGAACCCGGGCCGACATGACTAGTTGTGAACCCAAAGTGGCACTAACTTACGGGGACAGGCACACATGAAACAACATCGAGCATGTCGGCCAGTAGCGTGTGAATCCGGGCTGTAGCAGCAGGGCTAACAGGACTCCAGGAACCCGGGCTGTAGCAGGCTAGCAGGACTCCGGATGTCACCACGTGACATTTCCCCGAAGGGACAGACACAGGAACGAAGTGAATCACATGCCGGCCAGTCTAAGTGTTCCGGAGCTGTAGTGCTGGGCTAGCAGGACTCCGGTAAACCGGGCTGTAGCGGACTACCATGGCTCAGTGGAAGCACCAGACTACATTTCCCCATAAGAGAGGCTACCAAGCATAGACAACTAGGTTGTCGGATCCCACACATAGCAATACACGTTACACGTATGCATAACCTGCAAGTATGTGCTGTACAACATGGCATCACAACATAACTCAAACAACTCATATAGATAAAGGCCCAGAAGAGCCACATAGCATTTAATACAAACAGGGGTCTCATCACCCATCATTCAGAGCATAAAAGCAACGGAAGCATTACATGTCTGGGTACAGACAACTACAAAAGAAAAAAGGCAGAGAACCTGACTATCTACAAGACCCTCCCAAGGGTACAAGATCGTAGCTGAGGTAACAAGCTAGTCATCGAAGTCCATGCAGAACTACTACTGAGACAGAAGTCTCATCTGCAAAAACATAAATTAAGCAACGTGAGTACAAAGGTACTCAGCAAGACTTACATCAGATCCTATCATACATGCATTTGTATGAAGAAGGTAATGTGGGGTTTAGTTGCAGCAAGCCAGCTTTGACTCAGTGGCTATCCTGTTCTACGACTACGAGAAACTTCTTTGAGGTGAGGCAGCGCACACGAGTCCACTAATCACCACATCAATACACTACTATGGATTCATCCCCATCTCTCTACGAGAAGGCCATCCATAGCACTCACACTTGCTTTGAGCATTTTAGAATATCCACTTTAAGTTGTCTATGTACCACGAAGCATCCAAGAAGTCCATAACCGAGGACACGGCTATTCGAATAGATCATGATAACCCTACAGGGGTGTACTTCTTCACACATGCTCTCACCACTTATCACCATGTACACGTCATGTATCTCGGCAACCTTCAAGCGGAAGCCTGGCGAGGGTGTCGGCCACGACCTGATTAACCACACAAGACTCTAGCCCAGTTTTATCGCCTATTCGGGTTCCATCCCCAAGGAGATCCGGCCGGGGTTTCACTCACGGCCCCAAACGATGTGTGCAGGGTTCCCGAGCCCACCATCCGGGTGCCACTCGGTACACCGGGCCACGGTGCCTAGTCTGTCCCAAGTCCACCCTGCCGGGTGCCACTCGGTAGAAAAATAGCACTACCTACAAACACCAGAAACTAGTTGCGACTCCTGGACAGAGATCAAGTTGGTTAATAAGTCGAGAGAGCTTGGAGCGCCCGGAGCCCAATGTGTGGTAGTAGCTAATCATTGGACAACTTACACAGAACTCGGTTCTTAAGGACGGTCCCAATGAGACAACCCACCATGTACTCCTACATGGCCTCTCACCGCTACCTTTACCAAATCGTGTTCACACGCTTAACTCTCAGCATCAGAACATAGCATAACACTCCAATCCATTCCCAATGAATCAGACCTGACACAACTCTAAGCAATAGCAGGCAAGGCATGGTAGGAACACAACATGGCTCAATCAATTCCTACACATGCTAGTGGGTTTCAACTATTTACTGTGGCAATGACAGGTAATGCAGAGGAATGGGTTCATCTACCGCAGCATAAAGTAGCAGTTGAATCGTCGTTGTCCTAATGCAATAAAAGAGAGCAGGAGCGAGAGAGTGGGATTGTATCGGAATGAACAAGGGGGTTTTGCTTGCCTGGTAAATCAACAGAGGGGCACTGCTCCTTGGACAGGTACTCTGGAATACTCTCCGGAGCAGGACCTATCAAGAAGGAACGGTGTCGAAAATCAATACACAAACATATGCAACAATATGATGCATGAACATGGCATGTAGATGTGATGTTGTTTGTGCTAATGCATCTAGCATTCTATTTCAATGAGGTCCATTTGAACCAAGGGTTCAAATGCAACTCCAAATTTAAGTTTTATAAATGTCATTTATGTGTTTTCACCTATACAGCAGGTATAAGTTGGTTTTTCATGCATGAAACTAGTACAGATGGATAGATTGAATTTTTCTGATAATATTTCATATATAACTTATTTCAATCTGAGCTACGGTTGAATTTCTATGAATTTTAGAAGTTTTACTAATTTTCTGGAATTTCCTGATTTATTTTAATACCGGAAAATGAATAACTGCGTCAGCATTACACAGGCATGACGTCAGCGAGTCAACCGTGGTTGACCAGCTCAAACCTGACGTGTAGGGTCCACACGTCAGTGTCATGGTTAATTAACAGAGTTAATTAATTGTCAAACTAATCCTAAACTAAAAATTAGTAGGGCCGTGCCCCACATGTCAGTGTCACGGGGGGGTTAGTTAGCGGGGTTGAGCCGGTTTGACCGGCGAATAGTCGCCGGCGAGGGCGAGCACGTTGGGTTCGTCGCTCCGGCGACCAAATGCGCGGCGGAGACCACGGGCGAGGAGCCAGCGCTCGTCCGCGTCATCTGGAGCAAGTGGGGGAGGCGGGGGTGGCCGGAGCTCGTCGGAAACGAGCTCGAGGCGGCGGCCGGAGTTCGGCCGGGTGCGCGCGGGTGCTGCAGGGCACGGCAGGAGTTGCGGGCGGCGGCGTTGGCCTTCTGGGAGGCTGCTGAGCGCGGTGGCAGGTGCATGCGCGGGCTGCGGTGGCTCTGGCCACGACGGGGAGGTACCACGGCGGTGCGACCGCTCGAGTCCGGCGGCTAGCGTGGCTACGACATGAAATCGGGCGTGGGGAAGGAGGGGAGGCGGAGGAGAGCTCACGGCGGTCTCGATGGCGTCGTGCGCGAGCTCGGGGGAAGCACTAGTGTGGCCGGAATGTCGTCGGCGATCTCGGGCGGCCGGAGGAGAAGACGACGTTGGTGGCGGCGATGCAGGCCGTCCGGAGGTGCGTGGCTTGACGGAGAGGACGAGGGAGACGCGGCGAAGCTTCTGAGCTTGTCGGAGAGGCGAGGCCGTGGCGGTGGGCGCGGCAACGGCGAGCGGTGGCGACGGTGGCGCTCGGGCGGTGAGAGAGAGCGGCAGAGGAGGGTATGCCCACGGGAGAGAGTGAGAGAGGTGCGGGGCGCCGCGTGGCGTCGTTCAGGGCGTCCAGGGCGACGAGGGGGGGTGAGGCAGACAGGCAGGAGGTGGCCGGACGTGTGTGTGCGCGCCGCGGGCACACGTCCCTGTCCTCCTGGCGCGGTGGAGACGACGACTGGCACTGGCCAGTCGGCTGGGCCGGCCTGTTGGGCCACTGGGCTACCAGGTAAGAAGCCCAGGTAAGGTTCCCCTTTCCTCTTTCTTTCTATTTTGTTTTGTTTTCTATTTTCTGACATTTGTTTCTGCTTAAAAATAATACTAAACTAATTTATTTTCTTATGCCATTTTTGTAGGAGCTAATGGTATTATTCCAGAGCTCCTCAACAACTAGCATAAGTTTTGGACATATATTATATATATAACATATATATATCCAATGCAAATAATTATGCATTAATTCCAAATGGCTAAAATAAATATTTATGAGCTCCTAAAAATATTTGTTAGAATTTTACCTTTGACCAATATTTTCATAGAGCAACATGAACATTTTCTTGGACCTTTTTGGAGCAATTTTTATCTGGGTTATTTCCAGAAATAATTTCTGAGGGTTTCACAAATCCCCATTTCAAATTTAAATGAAATTTAAACATGATGCACACATGAAGGCTAGCCTAGGTCATACCAGAACTAGGGATGTGACAACTCGCCCCCACTTGAAAGAATCTCGTCCCGAGATTCAAGGGTCGACGGAAAGAAAGTGGGATACTCCAGTCGAAGACGATCTTCTCGCTCCCAAGTAGCTTCTCTCTCGGAATGATGAGACCACTAAACCTTTAGAAAGTTGATGTTCTGATGTCGGGTGACACCCTCTGCTTGATCAAGAATGCGAATAGGGTACTCTCGATATGTGAGGTTATCTTGGAGATCAAGCGTTTCGTGGTCCACTCCGCGGATGGGATCCGAGAAGCAATGCCTGAGTTGAGAGACGTGGAAGACATAATGGACTCGAGAAAGATGTGGGGGTAGTTCCAACTGCTAGGCAACCTCTCCTCGTTTAGCGAGAATGAGAAAGGGACCAATATAACGAGGAGCCAACTTGCCCTTGATACCGAATCGATGGGTACCCTTCAAAGGGGTAACCCGAAGGTAAGCCTTGTCACCAACCTCATAAGTCATTTCCTTATGATGACGGTCATACTGACTCTTTTGACGAGATTGGGCTGTTTACAAATTCTCACGAATGATGCGAACTTGCTCTTCTGCCTCCTGGATCATATCCGGTCCAAAGAATTGTCTTTCGCCGGTTTCTGACCAGTTCAAAGGTGTTCGACATCTTCGTCCATACAGAATCTTGAAAGGAGCTTTCTTGAGACTGGATTGGTAGCTATTGTTATAAGCAAACTCGGCGAAAGGAAGACACTTCTCCCAATCCATACCGAATGAGATAACACAAGCTCTAAGCATGTCTTCGAGAATTTGATTGACCCGTTCCACCTGACCACTTGACTGAGGGTGGAAAGCGGTACTGAAAGAAAGATGGGTTCCCATGGCAGTCTGGAAACTCTCCCAGAAATGAGAAGTGAAAAGACTACCATGGTCTGAATTGATCTCTAGTGGAACACCATGAAGTGACACTATTCGAGAAATGTATAAGTCAGCAAGCTGGCTAGCAGTGATACTCTCTCGAACAGGAAGGAAGTGAGCCACTTTGGAAAGACGATCAACGACTATGAAGATAGCGTTATTCCCTTTCTTGGTCCTGGGAAAGCCGGTGATGAAGTCCATACCAACTTTATCCCATTTCCACTCAGGAATGGCTAAAGGCTGAAGGGTGCCAGCAGGCCTTTGATGTGTTGCCTTAATGCGACGACAAACGTCACAGTTAGCAATGAACTGAGCGATTTCTCTCTTCATCCTAGTCCACCAGAACCTCTGGCGTAGGTCCTGATGCATTTTAGTACTACCGGGATGAATCGTGAAAGGAGATTCATGCGCCTCCTTAAGGATTAATTGTCGAAGATGTTGATTCTTGGGAACCACCAAGTGATTCTCAAAGAAAACAACACCTTGATCATCTATAGAGAAACTTCCAACAACCCCCTTATTAATGTTTCTCTTGATCCGGGAAATTCACGTATCCTGCTTCTGAGCAGAGATGATCTGATCCACAAGAGTAGGTTTCGCCACCAAGGTTGAAAGGAATCCATGAGGAGCAATGTGACGGTTAAGCTTACAGAATTCCTCATGAAGAAGTGGTTGGCCCTGCTGCAACATAACATTGTTGCAATAGGACTTACGACTTAGCGCATCAGCCATGACATTGCCCTTGCCTGGGGTGTAGGTAATCCCTAAGTCATAATCTGAGATCAACTCCAACCAACGTCTTTGCCTAAGGTTTAAATCAGGTTGGGTGAAGATATACTTGAGACTCTGGTGATCGGTGTAAATCTCGCAATGTTTACCAAGAAGGTAATGTCGCCATGTCTTAAGTGCATAGACTACGGCTGCAAGCTCTAGATCATGTGTAGGATAATTATCCTCATGTGGATGCAACTGTCGAGATGCATAGGCAATCACATGATGATCCTGCATAAGAATGCAACCTAGTCCCTGTCGTGAGGCATCACAATAGATAACAAAGTCCTTAGTGAAATCCGGTGGCACCAGTATGGGAGCAGAAGTCAGGCGTCTTTTCAGTTCCTGGAAACTGTGCTCACACTGTGGGGACCACTCAAACTTTTTATCTTTCTTGAGAAGTTCCGTGAGAGGTTTGGCCACTTTTGAGAAGTTCTCAACGAAGCGGCGACAATAACTGGCTAGACCAAGAAAACTCCTAACTTGTTTAACTGTTTCGGGTGGAGTCCAATCAAGGACGGCCTGAACTCTCTCGGGATTGACAGCAATGCCCTTACCAGAGATCACGTGGCCTAGGTAGGTCACTTCTGGCAACCAAAATTCGCACTTGGAGAACTTGGCATAAAGGCGGTGCTCTCTGAGTTTTTCCAACACAAGTCTAAGATGTTCGGCATGCTCTTCCTCGTTCTTCGAGTAAATAAGAATATCATCGAGGTAAACCACGACGAACTTGTCTAAGTACTCCATGAAGATCAGGTTCATCAAGCGGGAGAAGGTAGCTGGAGCATTGGTTAGACCAAAGGACATGACGGTGTACTCGTACTGGCCATAACGAGTGACAAAAGCCGTCTTAGGAATGTCCCCGTTTCTAATCTTGATTTGGTGGTAACCTAACCTCAAATCCATCTTGGAAAAGACTGAGGATCCAGCGAGCTGATCATACAGGTCGTTGATCTTGGGGAGCGGATACTTGTTCTTTATCGTGACCAAATTAACGGGACGATAATCTACAACCATCCGATCCGTACCATCCTTCTTCTTGACGAAGAGGACGGGGCAAGCCCAGGGAGAAGAGCTAGGACGGATGAAACCCTTTTGCAAGGATTCATCGAGTTGTTTCTTAAGCTCAGCTAGTTCTAAGGGTGCCATCTTGTAAGGTCTCCTAGAAATTGGGGCGGTTCCTGGGATAAGATCTATAACAAACTCTACGTCTCTGTCAGGTGGAATACCTGGCAGTTCTTCTGGAAAGACATCCGGAAAGTCTCGAACTACCGGGATATCCTCAAGGTCTGGAAGAGGACTGGCATTAAGAGAATAGAGTTGACGCTTTGCAACTCTGGTGGAGACAGTGACTAACTTGCCAGATGGGTGTGTGAGCTGAACAGACCTGGTGTAACAATCAATCTTGGCATGATGAGCTGTCATCCAGTCCATACCCAAGATGATGTTAATATCTGTAGACTTGAGGGCTATAAGTGAGGCAAGGAATACAAGTCTGTCAACAAGGATTTCATTACCATGGCTTATTCTGGTAGTTTGCCATCTAGACCATGGAGTTTGGATTTCAAGTGGAGTTGGCATATCACAAAATGACATGTCGTGCAAACGAGCATAGCCTTCAGAGATGAAGGAGTGAGATGCTCCGGTATCGAACAGAGCCGAAGCTGGATGGCAATTGACAAGGAGTGTACCAAGAACAACATCCGGATCATCATGAGCGTCTTTAGCTAAGACGTGATGCACACGTCCACGTTCAGTGGGAGCTGACTTGACACTAATCATCTTGCGTGATGGCTTACCACGGCCAACAGACTTCTCAGGCGGGGGTGGTGCATAGTTGGTTTGAGAGCAGTCACGTGCATAGTGTCCTGGCTTTCCACATGTGAAGCAAGTCCCTAAAGTAGGACGTGGACCCGCATTGACAGGCGGTCTACCAATAGGCTTGGGTGGAGCATACTGCTGAACTGGGTGAGGCGCCACATGAGATGGCCTCGGTGCATATCCAGGTGGAAGAGTGGAGTTTGGAACCCAAATCCGGTGCTTCTGAGAACTAGAACCGGAAGAAGAAACCAAATCACGAGTGTGCTTACGAGACTCCTCGTAAGTGAGCTGAGTTGTCTCCACATTAATGGCCTTGTTCACAACAGCCTGGAATGTATCACAATGATGCAGGTGGAGATCACGACGCAACTTGGGGTTGAGACCCGTCCGGAACCTAGCCTGCTTCTTGGCGTCTGTGGACACTTCTTCTGTAGCATAGCGAGCGAGGTTCTCAAACTCTCTACTGTAAGCATCAACAGCCAGCTTACACTGGGTGAAACTACAGAACTCTTCTCTCTTGCAGTCAATGAGAGCCAGAGGAATGTGATGCTCGCGAAAAGCCTCAGTAAAATCTCTCCAGGTAGGTATCTGGCCAGCTGGAAGCATAGCCTCATAGTTCTGCCACCAAAGACTAGCAGGACCTTCGAGGTGATATGCAGCATAGGTGACCTTGTCACCTTCAGCAACGTTCACAGAACGCACCTTGTGAGTGATACTACGGAGCCAGTCATCTGCATCAAGTGGCTCAATGGAATGATGGAAGGTAGGTGGTTTTAGACCAATGAAATCATAGATGGTCGCTGACTCTTTGCACTGGGGTGCGGTGTTCTCCTCGATATGTGCTAACAAGCGGTTAGACTCACGCTTGTTCCTCTCCATCTCTAACATGAACTCTGCCAACGAAGGCTGGTCGGGAGGATCCTCATCCCTACCATCTCCGTGGTTCTGACTACGAGCAACAGAACTTCGGTTAGCTGACGACATCCTGAGAAACGAAACTAAGGACGGAATCAACATCAACTATAGGATGCAGAAGGTAGCACAAGAAATTAGTATCTCTCGAACTCCTAGGATAACTCCGGCAGCATAACGGCAGTAAAATGCTCAAAATGAGACATTCTGCAAAAGACGGGGTAGCACCATACTCAACATCATCACTCAAGGTTCTGGGATATTACTAAACAGGCTACACCAGAGGTACTCGAACTGGGATATGCCTCTGATCAACCAATCCTAAGAGACTACAGAGTAGTAGCACGTGATCGTGATAGACAGAAGAGGAAGCCTAGTTCCTTAACCCCGTAGGAAAGATAGGATGACTCAGATCAGAAGGGCATGAGGTATAAGTAGTAAAAAGAGCCTTACGTTCCCTTCCACAATCAATTCCCTTATGTAACTAAAGAATTTCTAGACTCAACTTCGACAAGTTTGGCATGGTAATCCTACAGGCAGTCAGGCTCTGATACCAAAGCTGTCAGGACCCCGATTCTAAGTCACACCGATCTAGCATGTAACACCTCATATCACTTTGCGGCCTCACGCACGGTATTCCCACGGGTGTCGCCTTACCATGGCCCGGGACCGTTTGCGCCTTTTGGCTCACGTATATGATAGTGTCACTAGCATCCATATGACAGAGAACCCGGCCCGACATGACTAGTCGTGAACCCAAAGTGGCACTAACTTACGGGGACAGGCACACATGAAACAACATCGAGCATGTCGGTCAGTAGCTTGTGAATCCGGGCTGTAGCAGCTGGGCTAACAGGACTCCGCGAACCCGGGCTGTAGCAGGCTAGCAGGACTCCGGATGTCACCGCGTGACATTTCCCCGAAGGGACAGACATAGGAATCAAGTGACTCACATGCCGGCCAGTCTAAGTGTTCCGGAGCAGTAGTGCAGGGCTAGCAGGACTCCGGTAAACCAGGCTGTAGCGGACTACCATGGCTCAGTGGAAGCACCAGACTACATTTCCCCATAAGAGAGGCTACCAAGCATAGACAACTAGGTTGTCGGATCCCACACATAGCAATACACGTTACACGTACGCATAACATGCAAGTATGTGATGTACAACATGGCATCACAACATAACTCAACAACTCATATAGATAAAGGCCCAGAAGAGCCACATAGCATTTAATACAAACAGGGGTCTCATGACCCATCATTCGGAGCATACAAGCAATGGAAGCATTACATGTCTGGGTACAGACAACTACAAAAGAAAAAAGGCCGAGAAGCCTGACTATCTACAAGACCCTCCCAAGGGTACAATATCGTAGCTGAGGTAACAAGCTAGTCGTCGAAGTCCATGCAGAACTAGTACTGAGACAGAAGTCTCATCTGCAAAACATAAATTAAGCAACGTGAGTACAAAGGTACTCAGAAAGACTTACATCAGATCCTATCATACATGCATTTGTATCAAGAAGGTAATGTGGGGTTTAGTTGCGGCAAGCCAGCTTTAACTCAGTGGCTATCCTGTTCTACGACTAGGAGAAACTTCTTTGAGGTGAGGCAGCGCACACGAGTCCACTAATCACCACATCAATACACTACTATGGATTCATCCCCGTCTCTCTACGAGAAGGCCATCCATAGCACTCACACTTGTCTTGAGCATTTTAGAGTATCCACTTTAAGTTGTCTATGTACCACTTAAGCATCCAAGAAGTCCATAACCGAGGACATGGCTATTCGAATAGATCATGATAACCCTGCAGGGGTGTACTTCTTCACACACGCTCTCACCACTTATCACCATGTACACGTCATGTATCTCGGCAACCTTCAAGCGGAAGCCTGGCGAGGGTGTCGACCACGACCTGACTAACCACACAAGACTCTAGTCTAGGTTTATCGCCTATTCGGGTTCCATCCGCATGGATATCCGGCCGGGGTTTCACTCACGGCCCCAAACGATGTGTGCAGGGTTCCCGAGCCCACCATCCGGGTGCCACTCGGTACACCGGGCCATGGTGCCTAGTCTGTCCCAAGTCCACCCTGCTGGGTGCCACTCGGTAGAAAAATAGCACTACCTACAAACACCAAAAACTAGTTGCGACTCCTGGACAGAGATCAAGTTGGTTAATAAGTCGAGAGAGCTTGGAGCGCCCAGAGCCCAATGTGTGGTAGTAGCTAGTCATTGGACAACTTACACAGAACTCGGTTCTTAAGGACGGTCCCAATGAGACAACCCACCGTGTACTCCTACATGGCCTCTCACCGCTACCTTTACCAAATCGTGTTCACACGCTTAACTCTCAGCATCAGAACATAGCATAACACTCCAATCCATTCCCAATTAATCAGACCTGACACAACTCTAAGCAATAGCAGGCATGGCATGGTAGGAACACAACATGGCTCAATCAATTCCTACACATGCTAGTGGGTTTCAACTATTTAGTGTGGCAATGACAGGTCATGCAGAGGAATGGGTTCATCTACCACAGCATAAAGTAGCAGTTGAATCGTTGTTGTCCTAATGCAATAAAAGAGAGCAGGAGCGAGAGAGTGGTCTTGTATCGGAATGAACAAGGGGGTTTTGCTTACCTGGTAGATCAACAGAGGGGCACTGCTCCTTGAACAGGTACTCTGGAACACTCTCCGAAGCAGGACCTATCGAGAAGGAATGGTGTCGAAAATCAATACACAAACATATGCAACAATATGATGCATGAACATGGCATGTAGATGTGATGTTGTTTGTGCTAATGCATCTAGCATTCTATTTGAATGAAGTACATTTGAACCAAGGGTTCAAATGCAACTCCAAATTTAACTTTTATAAATGCCATTTATGTGTTTTCACCTATACAGCAGGTATAAGTTGGTTTTTCATGCATGAAACTAGTACAGATGGATAGATTGAATTTTTCTGATAATTTTTCATATATAACTTATTTCAATCTGAGCTACGGTTGAATTTCTGTGAATTTTAGAAGTTTTACTAATTTTCTGGAATTTCCTGATTTATTTTAATACCAGAAAATGAATAACTGCGTCAGCATTACAGAGGCATGACGTCAGCGAGTCAACCGTGGCTGACCAGGTCAAACCTGACGTGTGGGGTCCACTCGTCAGTGTCATGGTTAATTAACACAGTTAATTAATTGTCAAACTAATCCTAAACTAA
This sequence comes from Triticum aestivum, assembly GCF_018294505.1. NCBI lineage: Eukaryota > Viridiplantae > Streptophyta > Magnoliopsida > Poales > Poaceae > Triticum > Triticum aestivum. The sequence continues at coordinate 225,895,443 of NC_057802.1, forward strand.
AAATTAGCAGGGCCGGGCCCCACATGTCAGTGTCACAGGGGGGTTAGTTAGCGGGGTTGACCCGGTTTGACCAGCGATTATTCGCCGGCGAGGGCGAGCGCGTCGGGTTCGTCGCTCCGGCGACCAAATGCACGGCGGATAGACCATGGGCGAGGAGCCAGCGCTCGTCCACGCGTCATCTGGAGCAAGTGGGAGAGGCGGGGGTGGCCGGAGCTCATCGGAAACAAGCTTGAGGCGGCGGCCGGAGTTCGGCCGGGTGCGCGCGGGTGCTGCAGGGCACGGCAGGAGCTGCGGGCGCTGGTGTTGGCCTTCTGGGAGGCTGCTGAGCACGGTGGCAGGTGCATGTGCGGGCCGCGGTGGCTCTGGCCACGACGCGGAGGTACCACGGCGGCGCGGCCGCTCGGGTCCGGCGGCTAGCGTGGCTACGGCACGAAATCGAGCGCGAGGAAGGAGGGGAAGCGGCGGAGAGCTCACGGCGATCTCGATGGCGTCGTGCATGAGCTCGGGGAAGCACTGGTGTGGCCGGAATGTCGTCGGCGATCTCGGGCGGCCGGAGGTGAAGACGACGTTGGTGGCGGCGATGCAGGCCGTCCAGAGGTGCGTGGCTCGACGGAGAGGACAAGGGAGACGCAGCGAAGCTTCTGAGCTTGTCGGAGAGGCGAGGCCGTGGCGGTGGGCGCGGCAACGGCGAGTGGCGGCGATGGTGGCGCTCGGGCGGTGAGAGAGAGAGTGGTAGAGGAGGGGATGCCCACGGGAGAGAGTGAGAGAGGTGTGAGGCGACATGTGGCATCGTTCAGGGCGTCCAGGGCGACGACGGGGGTGAGGCAGACAGGCAGGAGGTGGCCGGACGCGTGCGTGTGCGCCGCGGGCACACGTCCCTGTCCTCCTAGCGCGGTGGAGACGACGACTGGCACTGGCCAGTCGGCTGGGCCGGCCTGTTGGGCCACTGGGCTACCAGGTAAGAAGCCCAGGTAAGGTTCCCCTTTCCTCTTTCTTTCTATTTTGTTTTGTTTTCTATTTTCTGACATTTGTTTTTGCTTAAAAATAATACTAAACTAATTTATTTTCTTATGCCAATTTTTGTAGGAGCTAATGGTATTATTCCAGAGCTCCTCAACAACTAGCATAAGTTATGGACATATATTATATATATAACATATATATATCCAATGCAAATAATTATGCATTAATTCCAAATGGCTAAAACAAATATTTATGAGCTCCTAAAAATATTTTTTAGAATTTTACCTTTGACCAATATTTTCAGAGAGCAACATGAACATTTTCTTGGACCTTTTTGGAGCAATTTTTATCTGGGTTATTTCCAGAAATAATTTCTGAGGGTTTCCCAAATCCCCATTTCAAATTTAAATGAAATTTAAACATGATGCACACATGAAGGCTAGCCTAGGTCATACCAGAACTAGGGATGTGACACTCCATCACTGATCCAATGCCTACGAGCTTTTCACATATTGTTCTCCGCTTATTTACTTTTCCGTTGCTACTATTACAATTACTACAAAACCCAAAAATATTACTTTTGCTACCGTTACTTCCATACTACTTTGCTACTAAATACTTTGCTGTAGATACTAAGTTATCCAGGTGTGGTTGAATTGACAACTCAACTGCTAATACTTGAGAATATTCTTTGGCTCCCCTTGTGTCGAATCAATAAATTTGGGTTGAATACTCTACCCTCGAAAACTGTTGCGATCCCCTATACTTGTGGGTTATCAAGACTATTTTCTGGCGCCGTTGCCGGGGAGCATAGCTCTATTCTTTGAGTCACTTGGGATTTATATCAGCTGGTCACTATGAAGAACTTGAAAGACGAGAAAACAAAAATTTATCCCTCAACTATGAGGGGAGGTAAGGAACTGCCATCTAGCTCTGCACTTGATTCACCTTCTATTTTGAGTAAGCTTGCGACACCAAAACCTGCTTCTGCTATTATTTCTGATATGTCGCATGTTATTGATGATGCCACTTCTGCTATGCATGATACTTATGATGAAAATACTTCTATGATTGATGCTACTGTACCACTTGGTGAATTTCTTGATGAACAACTTGCTAGGGCTAGAGAGAATGAAATTATTGAAACTGATAATATTGATGATAGTGATGATGAAGACTCTTCCCCTAATAAATATGAATTACCTGTTGTTCCTGAGGGTTATGTTATGGATGAAGAAGCTGCTAGAGCTATTTTAGCTTGCAATGATAGATATGATCTTAAGAAGTTATTAGCTAAGTGGAAGCAGCAATCTCTTAATGCTAGAATGAAACCTGGCCCTGCTTTTGCTACTTCACCTATCTATGTTACTGATAAGGATTATGAATTCTCTGTTGATCCTGATATAATTACTTTGGTTGAATCTGATCCTTTCTATGGCTATGAATCTGAAACTGTTGTGGCACATCTTACTAAATTAAATGATATAGCCACCCTGTTCACTAATGATGAGAAATCTCGCTACCTTTATATCCTTAAAATATTTCCGTTCTCATTAAAGGGTGATGCTAGGATATGGTTTAATTCTCTTGATCCTGGTTGTGTGCATAGTCCCCAGGATAAGATTTATTACTTCTCTGCTAAATATTTCCCTACTCATAAGAAACAAGCTGCTTTAAGGGATATATATAATTTTGTGCAAATTGAAGAAGAGAGTCTCCCACAAGCTTGGGGGAGGCTTCTCCAATTACTTAATGCTTTGCCCGATCATCCTTTTAAGAAAAATGAAATACTTGATATCTTTTATAATGGACTAACCGATGCTTCCAGAGATTTCCTAGATAGTTGTGTTGGTTCTGTTTTCAGGGAAATAACACCGGATGAAGCTGAGATTCTATTGAATAATATGTTGACAAATGAAAATAATTGGACACCTCCTGAGCCAATTCCTGATCCTATTCCCAAACCAACTCCGAAGAAAAGGGGTGTTCTATTTCTTAGTCCTGAAGATATGCAAGAGGCAAAGAAATCTATGAAAGAAAAAGGTATTAAAGCTGAAGATGTTAACAATTTACCTCCTATTGAAGAAATACATGGTCTAAATTTACCGCCTGTTGAAGAAACATATGATCTTAATCCTTCACCTCTTGAAGAAACTCATGGTCTTGATAACCCGACACAGGTAGTAAAGGTAAATTCTCTCTATAGATTTGATGAAGGTGATATTCCTCGTTATAAGTCTGCTAGACAATGCTTAGATGAGTTTGACAATTTTATTGTTAAACAAGAAAACTTCAATGCTTATATTGGTAGACAATTGAAATACAATTCCGATACGCTTGAACACTTGGGTGATTATATGTCTAGAGTTAGAGGTGAACTTAAACTTATTAGTAAACATGCTTCTATGGTCACCACTCAAGTAGAACAAGTACTTAAAGCTCAAAATGATTTGCTCAATGAATTGAATAGTAAGAAAAATGACTATGCTGTTAGAGTGGCTACTAGAACCGGTAAAATGACTCAGGAACCTTTGTATCTTGAAGGCCATCCTAAGAGAATTGAGCAAGATTCTCAGAGAAATAATATAGATGCACCTAGTCCTTCTAAAAAGAAGAAAAAGAAAAATGATAGGACCTTGCATGCTTTTAGTGAACCTATTGCTGAACCACCTGAGAATCCCAATGATATTTCTATTTCTGATGCTGAAACACACTCTAGTAATGAACATGAACCTAGTAATAATGTTAATGATGATGTTCATGATGATGCTCAACCTAGCAATGATAATGATGTAGAAATTGAACCTGCTGTTGATCTTGATAACCCACAATCAAAGAATCAACGTTATGATAAGAGAGACTTTGTTGCTAGGAAACATGGTAAAGAAAGAGAACCATGGGTTCAGAAACCCATGCCTTTTCCTCCCAAACCATCCAAGAAAAAGGATGATGAGAATTTTGAGCGCTTTGCTGAAATGATTAGACCTATCTTCTTGCATATGCGATTAACTGATATGCTCCAAATGAATCCTTATGCTAAGTATATGAAAGAAATTGTTACTAATAAAAGAAAGATACCGGAAGCTGAAATTTCAACCATGCTTGCTAATTATACTTTTAAAGGTGGAATACCCAAAAAACTTGGAGAACCAGGAGTACCTACTATACCATGCTCCATCAAAAGAAACTATGTTAAAACTGCTTTATGTGATCTTGGAGCCGGTGTTAGCGTTATGCCCCCTTTCTTTATATCGTAGACTTGATTTGAATATGTTGAAACCTACTGAAATATCTTTGCAAATGGCTGATAAATCAACTGCTATACCTGTCGGTATTTGTGAGGATGTGCCTGTTGTGGTTGCAAACATTACCATTTTAACGGACTTTGTTATTCTTGATATTCCCGAGGACGATAGTATGTCTATTATTCTTGGAAGACCTTTTTTGAATACTGCAGGGGCTCTTATTGATTGCAACAAAGGCAATGTCACTTTTCATGTTAATGGTAATGAGCATACGGTACACTTTCCGAGGAAACAACCTCAAGTTCATAGAATCAACTCTATTGGAAAAATTCCATCGATTATTTTTGGAGGTTTGGAATTTCCTCTTCCTACTGTCAAGAAGAAATATGATATTCTTATTATTGGGGATGTGCATACCCCCGTTGAGGTAACATAGTGTTATCGAAATTTCTCCGGTTCCATGTTATTCGGAATGAGTTTGTTAACAAGACCTAATCAACCTTGTTAGTGGATTCCTTTTGATGAGCATCAGATGGATGAAACTAGAAAGCACAACCTTCTATATCCTCTCTCTACTTTCTGTTATTTAGTTGAAATAAAGTAAAAAAATAGTATTTTTCTGTCAGTTTTCTGAATTATCCGTGCAATATAAAAATACCCCGAAAATAAAAGTTCTCCAAATGCCCTGCCAATTTAATATGATTTTTTCTGGAATATTTGAGAATATCTGGCACTGAGAACACAGCAGGGGGAGCAAACACCTGGCCACGAGGGTCCAGGGCGCGCCCCCTGCCTCGTGGGCCCATGGTGGCTCCCCTCCACTTATTCCTGCACCCACACACTCCTTCTTCCTCCCAAAAAAATCACCAACCAGCTCAAGCACGAGTTCTAGCTCATTTTGCTGCGATTTTCGATCTCCTTGCTCAAAGCACCTCTCACAAAACTGCTTTGGGGGATTGTTCCTTGGTATGTGACTCCTCCATTGGTCCAATTAGTTTTTGTTCTAGTGCTTTATTCATTGCAAATTTCTGCTGCCTAGGTGACCATGTTCTTGAGTTTGCATGTCAAATTTATATGGTTCCAAGTAGTTCTAATGCATGATATAGGCTCTAGGCACTTGTAGTAGTAGTTGCTATCAATTTTGTTGAGTTTGGTTTACTCTTATTTGAAGTTACTAAAAAAATTCAGAAATTTTTCTGAGGAAGAAATATGCTTAGGAAAATGTACCAAGGTGGTTCTTCAAGGAAGCAAGGACCCAGGCTTGCAATGCGTGATGCTGACGATGAGCCACCAAGGAACGCTCCAGTGCGGCCTTGTGAATGGCCTTCAGAGGACTTTATGGATCGAGCGGGAATCAAGGAAGAATTTAACGCATATTTGTGTAACGCTGATCTTGTGAGCTTCGAGGAGGAAAAGTGCCGCCAGTACCACTATCTCACTAGTTCCTTTGTTAGGAGGTTTGAATTTTCATCTTCACGCAATTCTCAAACTGTCCTGTTTGATCTTTATGAAAAATCTTATACGATGGACTTAGAGGATTTTACCACTGCTTGCAAACTTCCACAATGGGGTAGTGCTAGTGAACCTCGCAAATCTGAATTTAGAGATTTTCTTGCTAGTATAACTGTGGGGGAATCTAGAGATATAGCACAAGCTACCATAGGGAGCATTCATTTTGCTGCTATACATTATTTTGCTCTCTTTATAGGTAGGTGCATAAATGGTAAAGATGAAGCATGTCATATGTGTGTCCCTGACCTCAGTATTCTTAGGAGTGCTGTGTTAGGAGACAAATCTTATAATTTGGGAGCCATTGTTGCGCGTAGGTTGCATCACAATAGATTTAATGGAGATTTCTTTGGTGGAATTTATGCAACCCGCTTAGCTGATTTTCTTGGTGTAACCATACGTGATGATGATATTGAATTGCCTCCTACTTATCTAGACTTTAATGCTATGGTTCACCATCAGCTTGTCGAGAGGAATGAACCACCTCTCCAGTACCGACTAATCTTTTATAGGCGTCACACTATCAATATTGTTCTCCCTGCTCCTACTCTCTTTGACTTTCAGGCAAAGGGGAGATATTACATAACCAGAGAGGAGGCGGAGGAGTATAAGAGGAGGGCCGAGATAGCTCGCCTCCAAGCTGTAGCACATGATGCAATAGCCGCTGCATCTCAGTACGACCCCGGCTATAACTTTGGATATCCGCCAGGCCATCTGTGGCAATAAACCAACTTAGGCCAAAAGCCTAAGCTTGGGGGAGTACGTATTTCCCACCGACATTACATCTATGTTCACACACTCATTGCTAGTTGTCGGTGCTCATACTCTTTCATTGTAATATCCATGCTAGTTTATTTTCTTTTTACGCTTTGTTCTTATGTGTTTAATAAACCTTAAGAAAAAACAAAAAAATTAGTAATAGCTTTAGCTAGTTTACTTTTCTTGCTGTAGTAGTAATAATTAAAAGAAAGCCCAAAAAGATTTCCTGTTCTTCTTTTGCTTGTTGGGAGCTTTCCCGTGTAAATAGTTTTATTTCTTTTCTTTTCTTTGGGGGTCGATAGGAGAAGACCATGATTAAATTGTTGAAGTGGCTCTTATATGCATTATTGTTGATTTAACCAAGAGCCCATATTGCCTTGTCTTCTCCTGTTTATTGAATGGTCGCAGATTCCATCTTAGTCCAATGCACGTGCACTCTTATTATTTTCACATCGTTCGGTCGTGGAAGTGAAAGGCAATAATGACGATATATGATGGACTCATTGAGATGAGAGAAGCTGGTATGAACTCGACCTCTCTTGTTTTTGTAAATATGATTAGTTCATCGTTCCTGATTCAGCCTATTATGAATAAACATGTTTGCAATGACAATTAGAGATTATAGTTGCTTATGCCATGCTTAATTAGCTGGGAGCTTATAATGGTTTACCTTGCGTGCCAACATGCTATTAAAATGGTTGTGATGGGGTATAGTGGGGTGGTATCCTCCTTTGAATGATTTAAGTGACTTGACTTGGCACATGTTCACACATGTAGTTGAAACAAATCAACACAGCCTTCACGATATTTACGTTCATGGTGGATTATATCCTACTCATGCTTGCACTCAATGTTTATTAATTTTAATGCATGTTCATGACTGTTGTCGCTCTCTAGTTGGTCGCTTCCTAGTCTTTTGCTGGCCTTCACTTGTACTAAGCGGGAATACTGCTTGTGCATCCAATCCCTTAAACCCCAAAGTTATTCCACATGAGTCCACCATACCTTCCTATATGCGGTATCTACCTGCCAATCCAAGTAAATTTGTATGTGCCAAACTCCAAACCTTCAAATGAAATTATGTTTTGTATGCTCGAATAGCTCATGTATCAACTAGGGTTGTCCTTATCTTCCATGTTAGGCGGGTTATTCTCAAGAGGAGTGGACTCTGCTCCTCACTCACGAGAAAATGGCTGGTCACCGGGATGCCCAGTCCCATGCTTTATGCAAACTAAATCAAAATAATTGCAAACAAAACTCCCCCTGGGACTGTTGTTAGTTGGAGGCACTCGTTGTTTCGAGCAAGCCATGGATTAATGCTTGTTGGTGGAGGGGGAGTATAAACTTTACCATTCTGTTTGGGAACCGCCTATAATGTGTGTAGCATGGAAGATATCGCCATCTCTTGGTTGTTATGTTGACAATGAAAGTATGCCGCTCAAAATATTATTTATCTCTGCTTTAAAATCGAGCTCTGGCACCTCTACAAATCCCTGCTTCCCTCTGCGAAGGGCCTATCTATTTACTTTTATGTTGAGTCATCACCCTCTTATTAAAAAGCACCAGCTGGAGAGCACCGCTGTCATTTGCATTCATTACTGTTAATTTATATTGGGTATGACTATGATTGGATCTCTTTTACCATGAATTACAATGTTTAGTCAGTCCTTGATCTTTAAAGGTGCTCTGCATTTATGTTTTGCGGTCTTAGAAAGGGCTAGCGAGATACCATTCTGTTATATCATATCATGATTGTTTTGAGAAAGTGTTGTCATCCGAGATTTATTATTATTGCTCGCTAGTTGATTATGCCATTGACATGAGTAAACATGAGACCTAAGAGTTATTGTGAATATGGTAGTTATAATCTTTGCTGAAAACTTGAATGCTGGCTTTACATATTTACAACAACAAGAGCAAACAGAGTTTGTAAAAGTTTTTCTTTATCACTTTCAGTTTATCAACTGAATTGCTTGAGGACAAGCAAAGGTTTAAGCTTGGGGGAGTTGATACGTCTCCGTCGTATCTACTTTTCCAAACACTTTTGCCCTTGTTTTGGACTCTAACTTGCATGATTTCAATGGAACTAACCCAGACTGACGCTGTTTTCAGCAGACTTTCCATGGTGTTATTTATGTGCAGAAACAAAAGTTCTCGGAATGACCTGAAACTCCACGGAACTTATTTTTGGAAAATATTAAAAATACTGGAAGAAGAATCCACGTCGGGGGGGGCCTCCACCTGTCCACGAGGGTGGGGGCGCGCCTGCCCGCCTGGGCGCGCCCCTGCCTCGTGGGCCCCCTGACGCTCCACCGACCTCAACTCCAACTCCATATATTCGTGTTCGGGGAGAAAAAAATCAGAAAGAAAGATTCATCGCGTTTTACGATACGGAGCCGCCGCCAAGCCCTAAAACATCTCAGGAGGGCTGATCTGGAGTCTGTTCGGGGCTCCGGAGAGGGGAATCCGTTGCCGTCGTCATCATCAACCATCCTCCATCACCAATTTCATGATGCTCACCGCCGTGCGTGAGTAATTCCATCGTAGGCTTGCTGGACGGTGATGGGTTGGATGAGATTTATCATGTAATCGAGTTAGTTTTGTTAGGGTTTGATCCCTAGTATCCACTATGTTCTAAGATTGATGTTGCTATGACTTTGCTATGCTTAATGCTTGTCACTAGGGCCCGAGTGCCATGATTTCAGATCTGAACCTATTATGTTTTCATGAATATATGTGAGTTCTTGATCCTATCTTGCAAGTCTATAGTCACCTACTATGTGTTGATCCGGCAACCCCGAAGTGACAATAATCAGGACCACTCCCGGTGATGACCGTAGTTTGAGGAGTTCATGTATTCACTATGTGTTAATGCTTTGGTCTGGTACTCTATTAAAAGGAGGCCTTAATATCCCTTAGTTTCCATTAGGACCCCGCTGCCACTGGAGGGTAGGACAAAAGATGTCATGCAAGTTCTTTTCCATAAGCACGTATGACTATATTCGGAATACATGCCTACATTACATTGATGAATTGGAGCTAGTTCTGTGTCACCCTATGTTATGACTGTTACATGATGAACCACATCCGGCATAATTCTCCATCACCGATCCAATGCCTACGAGCTTTTCACATATTGTTCTCCGCTTATTTACTTTTCCGTTGCTACTGTTACAATTACTACAAAACCCAAAAATATTACTTTTACTACCGTTATTGTTACTTCCATACTACTTTGCTACTAAATACTTTGCTGCAGATACTAAGTTATCCAGGTGTGGTTGAATTGACAACTCAACTCCTAATACTTGAGAATATTGTTTGGCTCCCCTTGTGTTGAATCAATAAATTTGGGTTGAATACTCTACCCTCGAAAAGCGTTGGGATCCCCTACACTTGTGGGTTATCAAGGCGCTGAAGGGAGACGCCGGCTGGTATGGCTTGCCGGGTGGAGCCGATCCGTGCCAGGGCATTTGCTTGCTCGTTGTCGGCCCGTGGCACGTGAAGGAGCTCGCACCCGTCAAAATATCCGCTGATTTGCTGGACGAGGAAGCGGTAGCTTGCCATGTCTGCATCCTTGGTGTCCCAGTCGCCAGATGACTGTTGGACCACCAAGTCTGAGTCGCCGTAGCACAGGATCCGGCGGATGCCGATCTCTTTGGCCAGCTGGAGTCCGTGTACTAGTGCCTCGTACTCGGCCACGTTGTTGGAGGCGGCAAAGTGGATTTGCAGTGTGTATCTGAGCTTGTCGCCTTTGGGAGAGGTTAGAACAATGCCGGCTCCCAAGCCGGTGCGCATCTTCGAGCCATCAAAGTGCATCCGCCAATGGGTGGAATCCGGCGCTGGTGGCAGGTACTGGGTTTCGGCCCAGTCGACGAGGAAGTCGGCCAGCGCTTTGGACTTGATGGCGGTGCGAGGCTGGTAGAAGATGGTGTAGGGGGGCAGCTCGATGGCCCACTTGGCCACTCGGCCTGATGCATCTCGGTTGCCTATGATCTAAGCAAGCGGGGCGGTGCAGACAACCGTGATGGGGTGCTCTTGAAAGTATGGCTTGAGCTTCTTGGCGGCAAAGTGCACGCCGTAGCACATTTTCTGGTAGTGGGGGTAGTTCTGCTTTGAGGTTGACAGCACCTCGCTCAAGTTGTACACAGGCCTCTGGACTGGCTGTGCTTTGCCGTCTTCTGCGCTCTACCACAATGACAGTGCTGACCACCCGGCTAGTGGCGGCGATGTAAAGGAGCATGGGCTCCTTAGCAGCCGGAGCCGCCAGGACAGGCGGCATGGTCATCATCTTCTTCAGCTGGAGCAAGGCCTCGTTCGCCTTGTCATTCCACTCGAAGTGAGTGGTTTTCTTCATTAGCTGGTACAGGGGAAGAGCCTTCTCTCCCAGCCGACTGATGAAGCGGCTGATGGATGCCAAGCACCCGGTGAACTTCTGGACGTCTCGCAGTCGGGCAGGTATCTCCATCCTCTCGATGGCCTTGATCTTGACAGGGTTGCATTCGATGCCGCGTTCTGAGACAAGGAAACCAAGGGGCTGGCCAGCTGGGACTCCGAAGACACACTTCTCTGGGTTGAGCTTGATTTGAAAATGGCACAGATTATCAAAAGTCTCCTTGAGATCTTCCAAGAGGGTGCCGCGCTTCTCCGTCTTCACCACAATATCGTCTACATAGATGTGGGCATTTCTGTCGAGTTGCTTGAGGAGGCACTTCTGCATGCAATGCTGAAAAGTGGCACCGGCACTTCTCAAGCCGAATGTCATGGTCAGGTAGTAGAAGGCTCCGAATGGTGTGATGAAGGCGGTCTTCAGCCGATCGGCCGGGTTCAGCTTGATCTGGTGATATCCTCAATAGGCATCCAAAAAACTCAATAGCTCGCATCCGGCTGTGGAGTCAATCACTTGGTCTATCCGTGGCAAAGCAAACGGATCTTGGGGCAGGCTTTGTTGAGGCTGGTATAATCAATACGCATGCGCCACTTGTTGTTCTTCTTCAGTACAAGGACTGGGTTGGCAAGCCATTCTGGAAAGAACACTTCCATAATGAAGCCGGCTGCTAGAAGCCGGGCTATTTCTTCACCAACAATTCTTCTCTTCTCCTCTGACAGGTGGCGGAGGGGTTGCTTGACTGGTTTTGCATCTGCTCTGATATGTAGCTTGTGCTCGGCAAAATCCGTCGGAACACCCGGCATGTCTTCGGGAGACCATGCAAAGGTGTCCCGATTCTCACGGAGGAAATCAACGAGCTTGCTTTCCTATTTGCTATCGAGGTTGGTCCCCACGATAGCAAACCTCTCCGGGTGGTTTGGGTCCAAGGGAATCTTCTTGGTTTCTTTGGCCGGCTGGAAGGAGCCCTGGGTCTCCAACTCCTTGGGATCTGGTGACAGGTCCGGCTGCTTGCTGGCCATGGCCACAACCCGGTCCAGGAGCTTTTTCTCGGCAGCGATCACCAGGGACTCGGCTAGCCGGCTGCTAGCCACAGCACAAGCGGCCGACTTCTTGTAGTCTCCGGCAATAGTGATAATGCCCTTGGTTCCCGGCACCTTCATCTTGAGGTAGGCGTAGTGTAGTACTGCCATGAACTTGGCCAGAGCAGGCCGGCCAAGCAGTGCGTGGTAGGGGCTCTCCAGGTCAACCACCTCAAACCAAATTGCTTCACGGCGGAAATGATCTTTGTCTCCGAAGAGGACATCTATCTTGATCTTGTCGATTGGTGAGCAGGAAAGGCCGGGTACAATGCCATGGAAGACAGTCCGACTGGGCTGGAGCTGCTTCTCTTTGATGCAAAACTTCTCCATGGTGTCGCGGTAAAGGATGTTGATGCTACTACCATCGTCTATCGGAATTCGTGAGAAACGAGCAGCTCGCCTCTCTGTTGCAAAGGTGGCATCTAACACCATGGCATAGGAACCCGGGGAAGGCATCACCTCCAGGTGGTCAGCTCGGCTCTAACTGATTGGCTTCTCGGACCAGTGCATGAACTCTGGGCCTTCAGAAGCGACAGCATTCACCTCTCGGTGTTGCTGACATCGGCTGTGCTTGTCGTCAGCCAGGCTGGTGAAGACGACGTAGGCTCCGTGTTCTTCAGGGAATTCGTCTTGGATGGCGGCGACTGGTTGGGCCGGCTGCTGTTGGGCAGGAGGCGGCGGCGGCTGGCCAGCAGGCGGAGGAGGCAGCAGTCCTTCGCCCTTGGAGATTTAGGTGAGCCAATGACACTTCCGGGTGGTGTGGTTGGACGGCTTCGCGCCGCTGTGCAACTTGCAAGGAGCATCGAGGGTTTGCTCATAGGAGAAGGCAGGCAACCAGGCAGGCTTGCCACCCTTCTGACGCTTGGGGCCGGGTTGTCCCTCCGGCTGGTGGTCCTCAACTGTTGCCACCTGCCGGCTGGGAGAAGGCGGCTGCGGGGCTTTGTGCTTGTTGTCGTTCTGCTGCTGGCGCCGACTGTTGTCACCAACCGGCGGCCGAGGAGCCGGAGGGAGAACTTTCCCGGATGCGTCCACCTGGAGCTCCGACTTCATGGAGGAGTCGACCGTGGCGTACTTGTCTGCTATGATCAGCAGTTCATCGAGCGTAGCCGGCTCGTCGCAGAGGAGTCGGTGCTTGAGTAGGGTGCCTTCTCTGCACCCGGCGGTGAAGTACTCTATGGCTTGCACCTCGTGCACCCCTTCGCAGGAGTTGCGCAGTTCGGCCCATCGTGTCAAGTAGTCGCGGGTGGACTCGGTGGGGCCTTGGACACACAGAGAAAGCTGGCGAGGCTTGGGCGGCCACTTGTAGGTGCTGGTGAAGTTGCGGATGAAAACTTCGGTGAAGTCCAGCCAGCTGTTGACGCTGTAGGCCTTCAGGCTGTTCAGCCATGCCCGAGTTGTGCCCTGGAGCATGAGAGGGACGTACTTCACGGCAACGCGCTTGTTGCCGTGCGCTATGTTGACCACGGTGGAATAGTCCACCAGCCAGTCCTCCGGCTTCACGGAGCCGTTGTACTTGGGCGTGTCTCGAGGGAGCGAGAACCCTTTGGGGAAGGGCTCGTCGCGAATGCGGGGGCCGAAACAAGGCGGACCGATTGCATCTTCTTCTTCTACCGCCAGGGACCAAGCCAGTCGGTCGATCCGGTGGCGAGCGTCGATTTCTCCGACTCCTTCACGGGGGCCCAGCCGGCCTCCGAGAGTCGGGTGCTCAACAGGCGGCGGGGAGGCGCGCCTCTCCCTGTGCGGGGGAGGCGGGCGATCGTCCCGTCGTTCCACTGCTCGTGGGCGACCGTCTTGGTCGCGCTCGATGGCGAGACGTGTCCGGCTGCGGCTAGCAGCCGGCTCTCGGTCTCTCTGGTCGCGGGCGCCGCCTGTCGGCGTCCGGGATGTCGCGCCTTGATCTCGACGAGGGGAGGATTCTCAGCATGCGCACCAGGTTCTGCCATGCGGCGGCCGCCTTCTTGCTGCGCGGTAGCCGCGTCAAGGAGTTGCTGAATGCGCTCCGTCATGCAACGATGCTTGTCACCCTCTAGCTGGTCCAGCTCATTCGCTGCTGCCTGGGCAGCACGTATGTTCTCCATAGGTGTGGCGTAGATAGGGCGGTCTACCCTGAACCCGCTGGCGACGGTAGCGCCGCGCTGGCGGACCGTGCCCACTCGGCTGGGCTCGCCAGCAGCCGGCGTGCCACCGACAGCGCGGTCGATCTCGCGCTGGTAGGCCTCGGAGAGGCGTCTCATGGTGGCCAACTTCTTGGCGCTCTCGACGAGTGCGATGCGGCAGGCCTCTAGTGTCTCGGCATTGGCGTCTGCCGCGATGGGCGCGGATAGATCCCGTAGTGCCGCCTGCAGCGGGTCCTGAGCGGCTCCGCCAAACGCTCCGTCATGGCTGATGACGAGCACCTCCATGACGGTGTTGCCGCCGCTATCCGCGCGAGGGAGAGGGTCGTCGATGACCACCACGTTGGTGGGGAAGGCGTCGAGGGATGTCATGTCTGAGTCGACAAGCATCGGGTCGGTGGAGCCGATCGACTCCAAGTCAGAGGCTTGTTCGTTGGCGATGTGGAGCTTGCCGAGGAGGTCGACGAGGCAGCTCTTAGAACTGGCTGCTCCCGCGTCGAGCGCGGGCTCGTCGGAGAGGCGGATCCAGCCGATGAGATTGACGAGGCAGTTTGCTGCGCAAGCGGCTTCCGCGCCATGCAGCGCGTCGGCGCAAATGCCATCGGGCGTGCCGGGCTAGTTGCGCTCGCCAGGGAGGAAAAGGGTTCCCGTTCAGAATAGATCTCCGGACGACGGTGCACCTTGCCCAACGGTGGGTGCCAAATGTCGGGGATATCTAGCGACATATGCCAGGGGGTGGCTTATCATGGTGGGGGACAAGAGTACGTCGCCGGTGCCTGGAAACGGGATGAGGCGTAAACACGTACGCCGACGCACCTAACCCAGGTTCGGGGCTCTCCTAGGAGATAACACCCCTAGTCCTGCTCTGTGGGGTCTCCGCATGATCACTATCTCAACAGGTAGTTACAGGCTTGCTCCTTGAGTTGTTTTGCTAGAGGTGGAAGAAGGGCAAGGATAGCTCTACTCCTCTCTTTGTGGGTGTGTGTTATCTATGGTGCTGAACCCTTTGCATGGGTGCCCTCGGGGGTTTATATAGGCCTACCCCCAGGGGTACAATAGTAATCCCGCCGGGTGCGGGGCCCGGCCTGTTGGGGAACGCAGTAATTTCAAAAAAAAAATCTATGCACACGCAAGATCATGGTGGTGCATAGCAACGAGAGGGGAGAGGGTTGTCCACGTACCCTCGTAGACCGAAAACGGAAGCGTTAGGATAACGCGGTTGATGTAGTCGTACGCCTTCACGATCCGACCGATCCAAGTACCGAACACACGGCACCTCCTTGTTCAGCACACGTCAACTTGATGACGTCCCTCGAACTCTGATCTAGCCGAGCTTTGAGGGAGAGTTCCGTCAGCACGACGGCATGGTGACGATGATGATGTTCTACCGAGGCAGGGCTTCGCCTAAGCACTGCTACGATATTATCGAGGTGGATTATGATGGAGGGAGGCACCGCACACGGCTAAGAGATCCAAGGGATCAATTGTTGTCTCTAGAGGTTCCCCCGTATATACAGGAGGGAGGGAGAGGCCGGCCCTAGAGGGGGCACGCCAAGTGTGGGGAGTCCTACTAGGACTCCCAAGTCCTAGTAGGATTCCCCTTTCCTTTCCGGAGTAGGAGAGAAGGAAAGAGGGGGAGAGGGAGAAGGAAAAAGGGGCTGCACCCCTTGTCCAATTCGGACCAGAGGGGGGCACGCGCCTCCTTCCTTTTGGCCTCTCTCCTCTATTCCCGTATGGCCCAATAAGGCTCAATACTTCTCCCGGTGAATTCCTGTAACTCCCCGGTACTCCGAAAATACCCGAATCACTCGGAACTTTTCCGATGTCCGAATATAGTCGTCCAATATATCGATCTTTACTTCTCGACCATTTCAAGACTCCTCGTCATGTCCCCGATCTCATCTGGGACTCCGAACTACCTTCGATACATCAAATCACGTAAACTCATAATACAATCGTCACCGAACTTTAAGCATGCGGAGCCTACGGGTTCGAGAACTATGTAGACATGACCGAGACTTATCTCCGGTCAATAACCAATAGCGGAACCTGGATGCTCATATTGGCTCCTACATATTCTACGAAGATCTTTATCGGTCAAACCGCATAACAACATACGTTGTTCCCACCCAGTCAAAAAAACATACGTTGTTCCCTTTGTCATCGGTATGTTACTTGCCCGAGATTCGATCGTCGGTATCTCAATACCTAGTTCAATCTCGTTACCGGCAAGTCTCTTTACTCGTTCCGTAATACATCATCCCGCAACTAACTCATTAGTTACAATGCTTGCAAGGCTTATAGTGATGTGCATTACCGAGTGGGCCCAGAGATACCTCTCCGACAATCGGAGTGACAAATCCTAATCTCGAAATACGCCAACCCAAAAAGTACCTTTGGAGACACCTGTAGAGCACCTTTATAATCATCCAGTTACGTTGTGACGTTTGGTAGCACACAAAGTGTTCCTCCGGTAAACGGGAGTTGCATAATCTCATAGTCATAGGAACATGTATAAGTCATGAAGAAAGCAATAGCAACATACTAAACGATCAAGTGCTAAGCTAACGGAATGGGTCAAGTCAATCACATCATTCTCCTAATGATGTGATCCCGTTAATCAAATGACAACTCATGTCCATGGCTAGGAAACTCAACCATCTTTGATTAACGAGCTAGTCAGGTAGAGGCATACTAGTGACACTATGTTTGTCTATGTATTCACACATGTACTAAGTTCCCGGTTAATACAATTCTAGCATGAATAATAAACATTTATCATGATATAAGGAAATAAATAATAACTTTATTATTGCCTCTAGGGCATATTTCCTTCAGTCTCCCACTTGCACTAGAGTCAATAATCTAGTTCACATCACCATGTGATTTAACACAAATAGTTCACATCACCATGTGATTAACACCCATAGTTCACATCGTCATGTGACCAACACCCAAAGGGTTTACTAGAGTCAACAATCTAGTTCACATCACTATGTGATTAACACCCAAAGAGTACTAAGGTGTGATCATGTTTTGCTTGTGAGAGAAGTTTAGTCAACGGGTCTGCCACATTCAGATCCGTATGTATTTTGCAAATTTCTATGTCAACAATGCTCTGCACGGAGCTACTCTAGCTGATTGCTCCCACTTTCAATATGTATCCTGATTGAGACTTAGAGTCATCTGGATCAGTGTCAAAACTTGCATCGACGTAACCCTTTACGACGAACCTTTTTGTCACCTCCATAATCGAGAAACATATCCTTATTCCACTAAGGATAATTTTGACCGCTGTCCAGTGATCTACTCCTAGATCACTATTGTACTCCCTTGCCAAATCAGTGTAGGATATACAATAGATCTGGTACACAGCATGGCATACTTTATAGAACCTATGGCTGAGGAATAGGGAATGACTTTCATTCTCTTTCTATCTTTTGCCGTGGTCGGGTTTTGAGTCTTACTCAATTTCACACCTTGTAACACAGGCAAGAACTCTTTGTTTGACTGTTCCATTTTGAACTACTTCAAAATCTTGTCGAGGTATGTACTCATTGAAAAAACATATCAAGCGTCTTGATCTATCTCTATAGATCTTGATGCTCAATATGTAAGCAGCTTCACCGAGGTTTTTCTTTGAAAAAATCCTTTCAAACACTCCTTTATGCTTTGCAGAATAATTCTACATTATTTCCGATCAACAATATGTCATTCACATATACTTATCAGAAATGTTGTAGTGCTCCCACTCACTTTCTTGTAAATACAGGCTTCACCGCAAGTCTGTATAAAACTATATGCTTTGATCAACTCATCAAAGTGTATATTCCAACTCCGAGATGCTTGCACCAGTCCATAGATGGATCGCTGGAGCTTGCATATTTTTGTTAGCACTTTTAGGATTGACAAAACCTTCTGGTTGCATCATATACAACTCTTCTTTAATAAATCCATTAAGGAATGTAGTTTTGTTTATCCATTTGCCAAATTCATAAAATGTGGCAATTGCTAACATGATTCGGGCAGACTTAAGCATAGATACGAGTGAGAAACTCTCATCGTAGTCAACACCTTGAACTTGTCAAAAACCTTTTGCGACAATTCTAGCTTTGTAGATAGTAACACTACTATCAGCGTCCGTCTTCCTCTTGAAGATCCATTTAATCTCAATGGCTCATCGATCATTGGGCAGGTCAATCAAAGTCCATACTTTGTTCTCATGCATGGATCCCATCTCAGATTTCATGGCCTCAAGCCATTTTGCAGAATCTGGGCTCATCATCGCTTCCTCATAGTTCGTAGGTTCGTCATGGTCAAGTAACATGACCTCCAGAACAGGGTTACCGTACCACCCTGGTGCGGATCTTACTCTGGTTGACCTACGAGGTTCCGTAGTAACTTGATCTGAAGTTACATGATCATCATCATTAGCTTCCTCACTAATTGGTGTAGGTGTCACAGGAACCGGTTTCTGTGATGAACTACTTTCCAATAAGGGAGCAGGTATAGTTACCTCATCAAGTTCTACTTTCCTCCCACTCACTTCTTTCAAGAGAAACTCCTTCTCTAGAAAGGATCCATTCTCAGCAACGAATATTTTGCCTTCGGATCTGTGATAGAAGGTGTACCCAACATTTTCTTTTGGGTATCCTATGAAGACACATTTTTCCGATTTGGGTTTGAGCTTATCAGGATGAAACTTTTTCACATAAGTATCGCAACCCCAAACTTTAAGAAATGACAACTTTGGTTTCTTGCCAAACCACAGTTCATATAGTGTCGTCTCAACGGATTTAGATGGTGCCCTATTTAATGTGAATGCAGCTGTCTCTAATGCATAACCCCAAAATGATAGTGGTAAGAAACATCATAGATTGCACTATATCCAATAAAGTACGGTTATGACGTTCGGACACACCATTATGTTGTGGTGTTCCATTTGGCGTGAGTTGCGAAAACTATTCCGCATTGTTTCAAACGAAGACCAAACTCGTAACTCAAATATTCTCCTCCACGATCAGATCATAGAACTTTATTTTCTTGTTACGATGCTTTTCCACTTCACTCTGAAATTATATGAACTTCTCAAATATTTCAGACTTATATTTCATCAAGTAGATACACCCATATCTTCTCAAATCATCTGCGAAGGTCAGAAAATAACGATACCCGCCGCGAGCCTCAACGCTCATCGGATTGCATACATCAATATGTATTATTTCCAATAAGTCAATTGCTCGCTCCATTGTTCCGCAGAACGGAGTCTTAGTCATCTTGCCCATAAGGCATGGTTCGCAAGCATCAAGTGATTCATAATCAAGTGATTCCAAAATCCCATCAGCATGGAGTTCTTCATGCGCTTTACACCAATATGACCTGAACGGCAGTGCCACAAATAAGTTGCACTATCATTATTAACTTTGCATCTTTTGGCTTCAATATTATGAATATGTGTATCACTACGATCGAGATCCAACAAACCATTTTCATTGGGTGTATGACCATAGAAGGTTTTATTCATGTAAACGGAACAACAATTATTCTCTAACTTAAATGAATAACCGTATTGCAATAAACATGATCAAATCATATTCATGCTCAAAGCAAACACCAAATAACACTTATTTTCTCGAAAGTATAGGGAGTGTGCGATGATGATCATATCAATCTTGGAACTACTTCCAACACACATCGTCACCTCACCCTCAACTAGTCTCTGTTTATTCTGTAACTCCTGTTTCGAGTTACTAATTTTTAGCAACCGAACAAGTATCAAATACCCAGAGGCTACTATAAACACTAGTAAGGTACACATCAATAACATGTATATCAAATGTACCCTTGTTCACTTTGTCGTCCTTCTTATCCAGGGCATTTCCGCTTCCAGTGACCATTTCCTTTGCAGTAGAAGCACTCAGTTTCAGGCTTTATTCTAGCTTTGGGCTTCTTCACGGAAGTGACAACTTGCTTGCCATTCTACATGAAGTTCCCTTTCTTTCCCTTTACCCTTTTCTTGAAACTAGTGGTCTTGTTAATCATCAACACTTGATGCTCTTTCTTCACTTCTACCTTCATCGATTTCATCATCATGAAAATCTCGGGAATCATTTTCGTCATCCTTGCATACTATAGTTCATCACGAAGTTCTACTAACTTGGTGATGGTGACTAGAGAATTCTGTCAATCACTATCTTATCTGGAAGATTAACTCCCACTTAATTCAAGCGATTGTAGTACCCAGACAATCTGAGCACATGCTCACTGCTTGAGCTATTCTCCTCCATCTTTTAGCTATAGAACTTGTTGGAGACTTCATATCTCTCAACTCGGGTATTTGCTTGAAATATTAACTTCAACTCTTGGAACATCTCATATGGTCCATGACGTTCAAAACGTCTTTGAAGTCCCGATTCTAAGCCGTTAAGCATGGTGCACTAAACTATCAAGTAGTCATCATATTGAGCTAGCCAAACGTTCATAACGTCTGCATCTGCTCCTGCAATAGGTCTGTCACCTAGCGGTGCATCAAGGACATAATTTCTTCTGTGCAGCAATGAGGATAAACCTCAGATCACGGACCCAGTCCGCATCATTGCTACTATCATCTTTCAACTTAGTTTTCTCTAGGAACACATATAAAACATAGGGAAGCAACAACGCGAGCTATTGATCTACAACATTATTTGCAAAATACTGTCAGGACTAAGTTCATGATAAATTAAAGTTCAATTAATCATATTACTTAAGAACTCCCACTTAGATAGACATCCCTCTAATCATCTAAGTGATCACGTGATCCAAATCAACTAAACCATGTCCGATCATCACATGAGATGGAGTAGTTTTCAATGGTGAACATCACTATGTTGATCATATCTTCTATATGATTCACGCTCGACCTTTCGGGCTCAGTGTTCCGAGGCCATATCTGCATATGCTAGGCTCGTCAAGTTTAACCTGAGTATTCCGCGTGTGCAAAACTGTCTTGCACCCGTTGTATTTGAACGTAGAGCTTATCACACCCGATCATCACGTGGTGTCTCAGCACGAAGAACTGTCGCAACGGTGCATACTCAGGGAGAACACTTATACCTTGAAATTTTAGTAAGGGGTCATCTTATAAAGCTACCACCGAACTAAGCAAAATAAGATGTATAAAAGATAAACATCACATGCAATCATAATATGTGACATGATATGTCCATCATCATCTTGTGCCTTTGATCTCCATCTCCAAAGCATCGTCATGATCTCCATCGGCATCGGCATGACACCATGATCTCCATCATCTTGATCTATATCAATGTGTCGTCACATGGTCGTCTCGCCAACTATTGCTCTTGCAACTATTGCTATCGCATAGCGATAAAGTAAAGCAATTATTTGGCGCTTGCATCTTATGCAATAAAGAGACAACCATAAGGCTTCTGCCAGTTGCCGATAACTTCAACAAAACATGATCATCTCATACAACAACTTATATCTCATCACGTCTTGACCATATCACATCACAACATGCCCTGCAAAAACAAGTTAGACATCCTCTACTTTGTTGTTGCAAGTTTTACGTGGCTGCTACGGGCTGAGCAATAACCGTTCTTACCTACGTATCAAAACCACAACGATATTTCGTCAAGTTAGTGCTGTTTTAACCTTCACAAGGACCGTGCGTAGCCACACTCGATTCAACTAAAGTTGGAGAAACTGACACCCACTAGCCACATGTGTGCGAAGTACGTCGGTAGAACCAGTCTCGCGTAAGCGTACGCATAATGTCGGTCCGGGCCGCTTCATCCAACAATACCGCCGAATCAAAGTATGACATGCTGGTAAGCAGTATGACTTGTATCGCTCACAACTCACTTGTGTTCTACTCGTGCATATAACATCTACGCATAAAACCAGGCTCGGATGCCACTGTTGGGGAACACAGTAATTTCAAAAAAAATTCCTACGCACACGCAAGATCATGGTGATGCATAGAAACGAGAGGGGAGAGTGTTGTCCACGTACCCTCGTAGACCGAAAGCGGAAGCGTTAGCACAACACGGTTGATGTAGTCGTACGTCTTCACGACCCGACCGATCCATGTACCGAACGCACGACACCTCCGAGTTCAGCACACGTTCAACTCGATGACGTCCCTCGAACTCCGATCCAGCCGAGCTTTGAGGGAGAGTTCCGTCAGCACGACGGCGTGGTGATGATGATGATGTTCTACCGACGCAGGGCTTCGCCTAAGCACTGCTATGATATTATTAAGGTGGATTATGGTGGAGGGAGGCACCGCACACGGCTAAGAGATCCAAGGGATCAATTGTTGTCTCTAGAGGTGCCCCCTGCCCCCGTACATAAAGGAGGGAGGGAGAGGCCGGCCCTAGAGGGGGCGCGCCAAGTGTGGGGAGTCCTACTAGGACTCCCAAGTCCTAGTAGGATTCCCCTTTCCTTTCCGGAGTAGGAGAGAAGGAAAGAGGGGGAGAGGGAGAAGGAAAAAGGGGCTGCACCCCTTGTCCAATTCGGACCAGAGGGGGGCACGCGCCTCCTTCCTTTTGGCCTCTCTCCTCTATTCCCGTATGGCCCAATAAGGCCCAATACTTCTTCCGGTGAATTCCCGTAACTCCCCGGTACTCCGAAAATACCCGAATCACTCGGAACCTTTCCGATGTCCGAATATAGTCGTCCAATATATCGATCTTTACGTCTCGACCATTTCGAGACTCCTCGTCATGTCCCCGATCTCATCCGGGACTCCTAACTACCTTCGGTACATAAAATCACATAAACTCATAATACAATCGTCACCGAACTTTAAGCGTGCGGACCCTACGGGTTCGAGAACTACGTAGACATGACCGAGACTTATCTCCGGTCAATAACCAATAGCCGAACCTGGATGCTCATATTGGCTCCTACATATTCTACGAAGATCTTTATCGGTCAAACCGCATAACAACATGCGTTGTTCCCTTTGTCATCGGTATGTTACTTGCCCGAGATTCGATCGTCGGTATCTCAATACCTAGTTCAATCTCGTTACCGGCAAGTCTCTTTACTCATTCCGTAATACATCATCCCGCAACTAACTCCTTAGTTACAATGCTTGCAAGGCTTATAGTGATGTGCATTACCGAGTGGGCCCAGAGATACCTCTCCGACAATCGGAGTGACAAATCCTAATCTCGAAATACGCCAACCCAACAAGTACCTTTGGAGACACCTGTAGAGCACCTTTATAATCACCCAGTTACGTTGTGACGTTTGGTAGCACACAAAGTGTTCCTCCGGTAAACGGGAGTTGCATAATCTCATAGTCATAGGAAAATGTATAAGTCATGAAGAAAGCAATAGCAACATACTAAACGATCAAGTGCTAAGCTAATGGAATGGGTCAAGTCAATCACATCATTCTCCTAATGATGTGATCCCGTTAATCAAATGACAGCTCATGTCCATGGCTAGGAAACTCAACCATCTTTGATTAACGAGCTAGTCAGGTAGAGGCATACTAGTGACACTATGTTTGTCTATGTATTCACACATGTACTAAGTTTCCGGTTAATACAATTCTAGCATGAATAATAAACATCTATCATGATCTAAGCAAATAAATAATAACTTTATTATTGCCTCTAGGGCATATTTCCTTCACGGCCGTCAGTGTCTCTGGGCCCGCCGCTTGGTGGGTCCCGCCGGCTGCCGGTCTCTTGGTCGACAGGTGGGGCCCGCCGCCTGCGGGTCCGGTCGGCTGCTCTACACTGTAGCCTTACCTCTGATGACGGGGGCTTTGTCGGGGGAGCGTGGCTACAGTTCCGCCGCCTGGCGGGCGTTCACTGTAGCCACACCCCGTCTTATCTGGTTAATGGCGCACGGACTCCAAGGGAGGGGGGAGCCGCCTGCTTCAGGAGTCGGCCTCCCCCGCGCCGACAGGTCGGGGCCAGCCGCCTTCTGGCTTCTCACGAACAGGTAGGGCCCACCGCTTGCGGGCCGTACCGATAGCCCGTCGTGGGGGCATGGCTTCCTCTGCCATGGATGATGTCACAGGTGGCGTGGCAACAGTGCTGCGCCGGGCAAGGGATGTGCGCCCGGTACGCTGCACTGTGTCCATGTTCTGCCCTGGATTCGGGGGTGGCAGGCAGCACTGTAGCCACGCCCCGTCTCATCGTTGTAATGAGGTGCTAACTTCAAGGGAGCAAGGGGGCCGCCTGCTAGGAGCCAGCCTCCCTGGAGGCCGCCTGCCAGGAGTCGGGCCACCTTGTGGCCGCCTTCTGGGCTCCGCCGCCTTCTAGCAGCCGGCCGCTTGGACCAGCCGGCCCCAAGAAGGCGGTCCTTCGTCTTTGATGCTTGAGGGGCGCAGCCGGCCCCGATGTCTTGAAATACCATGGGGGCCGATGAGGCTACCCGTGGTCATTTACTCTGACAAACACACATTTGATTCAAACTCGTCCGATAGACATCTCTCTCTCTCCCTCCATTTCCTATTCATACACATGGGCGGCAAAACAAACTCTCCTCGGCCGAAATCGATGTAGGCAAATATTTTAAATAGGGGCAGGTTTGTAACTTCACTCAGACGTGACGCAACCGCCCTACCTACCAATCTCGTTCATACATCGTGGGCGCCAACCATGGGCGGCAAACACACCCGCTCCTCGCCCAAAATCGCTCTCAGCAAATATTGGGGAGATGCGAGATTACCGTCCTATCCCCAACCGACAAGTTGTCCGAAATTTTAAACGGGGCCTAAGTTCGTAACTTCCCCACATTTCAGACAAGCGCGTCCCAAAGTTTGAGATCCCCTCCCCCTCCCCCTCCATTTCCCCATTCATACACCATTGGCGCCACAACAACCTACCCACACTGGCCAGCCTCCTCCGTTCGCCACCCCATCCTCCACCTCGCCGAAGTCGCAGCCCCTACCCCGTCATCCACTGCAAGAGATGGACGTCTCTCATCCACGGCGCCGGACCAGGATCCTTTCATCGCGTCCTCTCGCTTCATCGACGCTGTCGTCCACCTTGTCGTTGCCACTCCTACGACCGCCTCGTCCATGGCAACAGTACTTATCCCCTGATGTCACCGTCTACTATCGTGGGAAACCACGGCCACCTATGGGACCAAGGGTCCCTTGCTGGTTTGGTGGGGGGATGTCACATTGCACAAAGAGCAGAATAGCGCGGGGCAGCATGGCATAGATCACACGGGCAAATTTACCTAGGTTCGGGCCGCCGTGAGGCGTAAAACCCTACTCCTGCTTTGGGGGATTGATAGTGGAAAAATGGTGGTGGTGGTAGTGCGTTTGCCTGGCAGGGTTGCCTCGGGGCGAAACGGCTACGAGCGTATGAAATATGAGGGGGTGGATTCACTAATTCAGGGTCCAACCCTTTCTAAGGTTGCCATGGGCCTCCTCTTATAGGCTAAGGGGTCACCACAGTGGCAAACCAGTCATTATGCACTGATAAGATAGCAAATAGTGCTATCATACCTAACTCTGCAGGCTGACAGAGCGCATTAAATGTGTCGCTCAACGTCACATCGTTGCTTGACCGGCAAGCCTTGATGGGCTATCTTGCCAGCTTCGCGCCTACTCTCTTGACACATCGCAGGACGGGTGTCGTCTGTAGGTATCTTCAGTAGAAAGAGGCTGCCATGTGGCAAATGGCTGCAACTTTGTCACTTTGCGGCTTGACACCACACTGATCGACGACGTGTGTCGTGGTGAGGTGGTTTGGTGAGTTGGTTCTGCCTCCGCGAGTCCTAGCAGGCCCTGACGGGGCGGCTCGGGGGTTTTCTTCCGGGGGTAACACTGTCCTCGCCAGGCTCGCCTGCCCGGCAAGGGAGGCCTTTCTCCTGGTGGTTTCTTACTTCTCTGACTTGTTCTTGGTCCTCTTGATCTGCATGTTGGTCCTTTGAAGATCTTGGTCTCTTGTACTTCGGCCTAGTCCGGTGGTGTAATCTTACTCCCGTGCATGTGCACAGTCTGGGCAACAGACCCAGGGTTTGTTGCACTGACATCTGCCGTCTCAAATCTTATTCCGCGTCGCCGATAGCCATCGCACCCGCATTACCCTCAACGTATCGGCAGGGGCCTACACGGCTTCGCAAGAGAGGTGGTACTCTTTCATATCTACTTAAGTTCTTGATCTCACCCGGAAAATAGATCGTCACTTGTTTACTATACTTTTCTTGTCCATAGCAAATCGTAGTGGCTAGTTGAAAGCAAACATTGGTTGCAAAGTAGCCTTTGTTGGGTTTGCACCTTCAGATCCGCCATGGCACGGTCACTATACTCGTAAAGCTTATGGTTTTCCCCTTCATATTCACTACCATCATCCTAGGTGCTTCATGTCGTGCTAGCATTACTCCTCAAGACCTCAACCCATCAAGCGAAACAACATGCCACTCATAATTCTAAAGCTTAGTTGTTGAAATACGAATCTGACATGATGCTGATATTACTAAAACAGAGAATGTTTAATTGGTCAGCTAATGTTCCTACATTCGTTTCGAAAAGCATGTGCGCCACATATAGAGAAATCCAAAACAGGGATTTGCATTTCTTTATACGCTCTGGTTCATCATGGGTGGGCAACACACATTGTATTATCTAAAATCTGCTTGCTCTTTGTTACCATGTTCCTCTTTTGTTCATCTTAATTAGTATATTACCTCCTCCGTTCCTAAACTGCCTTGGGTGCATGCGTGTGTTTTGGTGGCATGCGTTTGTACCGGGTGTTGTTCGTCGTTGCTTTATTTATAAAGCGGGGCAAAAGCCTTTTTCGGTAAAACATAGGTCTTTTTAGATATTCCAATACGAACTACATATAGATGTACATAGATATATTTTAGAGTGTACATTCACTCATTTTGCTCCGTATGTAGTCCGCATTCGAATCTCTAAGAGACTTATATTTAGGAACAGAGGGAGTAGTACAGGATGTTCCTTGTCGGGAAGTGGAGCGGGGACATTTGCAGTCGACAGGTCTATTGGGTCGACTCAGATGGATGCTTTCAACTATTCTAGATGGTCTGCCATAATATCCAGGAAATGTTGGGAGCTATGTCGTCTTTGAGAGTCTAGACTGATAGTAACAGTATTGTGCCTTCAGTTGAATAGAGCTGCCCCTTTTGGGGTCAAAGCCTTTCTAACCATACCGGCAATACAAGCCCATATGTTCCAGCTAGTTCCACTTTCCCGATTTTACTCGTGATGCTTAGGGTTTTCCCCTTTTATCTACACTACTATGATCTGCGTAGGTGCTTTTTGTCATACTAGCAGTACTCCACCCATTAAGCTAAACAACACAACACTCATAATTCCAAAGCTTAGTTGTTCAAATATGATTGTGATATGATACTAATATTAGTTAACAGACACATTTAATTGGTTAGCTAAAGCTCCCTCTTGAGTTTCCAAATGCATGTCACGACATATAGAGAGACAGCAGGAATTGCATTTCCTTGTCTCTTGTTGACTGTACTTTCTTGTCCATACCAAATCTTCGTTGTTATTTCAAAGCAAACATCGGTTGCGAAGTACCCTTTGCGTAGTTTGCAGCTTTAGATCTGCCATGCCACTGCCATGGTCAACACTATACTCATCATGCTTACGGTTTCCCCTTTTATGACCACCACGATCAGACTATGTGATTCGTGTCGTAATAGCACTGCTCCACCCATCAAGCTAAACAAGCTTAGTTGTACAAATTCGAATCTGATATGATGCTGATATTAGTAAAACTGAGACAGGTTTAATTGGTCAGCTAAATGTTCCTACTTTAGTTTTGAAATGCATGTGAGCCACATATGGAGAGGCTGGAAGGAATAGTATTTCTCTGTGTGCTCCGATTCATCATGGGTGGGCAACCGACATTGTATAGAAAGACTTGTAATATCTTCAATTTGCTTGCTCTTCTACTCTTCTTTAACATGATCCTCTTCTCCTCTTCTTTAATAAGTACAGTATGTTCCTTGTTGGGAAGAGTAGTAGAGACATTTGCGGTCAACAGGTCAAGTCGAGTTGTTCTTCCTTATTATATTTTGAATCTGTCACGTCAGGTCGAGTTGTTCTTCCTTGGTATATGTTGAAGCTGTCATCTATGAAGTATCATTACTTCTGGAGCTCTCATATTTTGAGTAGTAGGCCACATTATATCAATGCACACACCGAATTGCAGCACGCATGTCATCTCTCAGAAGAATTGCAGAGATAGCACATAGGGGTTTACAGGAGGCAGTATTGGATTAGAATCACTTATGCATTACAATGATAATATCACTTATTTTTATGTTTTCATGCATGTCAGGAACATGATCAAAATGAATATGAGAACGGGCACACGAGAGGAATATTGCGGAATAACCCACTGGCTAACAAACTTGGCATGGTGGAGGATGGCCTATCTTATTCACCCATCAAGGTGCTTGCTCTAACTTGACAAGGTTGTATTGGTCGCACATATCTTGCATTTGACCTCTTGCATTACTTCTACTTGGTTACACCATCATCTTCTTAGTTCAAGTATCATATATGAGTATATGCCATGCCTATCCATTATCTGTACCTATTCCATGTGTCATCATACTATATTTTTCCAGTCCAATGTTGTTCTTTCGTAATAGATGTCCAAAAGGAAGAGGGTGAGTGCAGATCCTGAAGGAGTACAAACTAAGTATTTGGAAAAGGCAGTGATACATGATAAATCAGATAGATCAACAGCCACAGAAAACACAGGCCCAAATGTACCACACTTTACCCCTACTCCACTAGCTAAAGCCCTATTAGAACTGCAGAGAGCCTAGCATCAGGTACTGTCTATGATATCAATTCAAAATTTGAACTCCTACATTTCTGCATGTGCCTTACCATCTCTCTTGTATGAAAACTGATTTCAGATTAATCTCCATTCTCAAAGGATCATAGGATCTCGCAACAATACTGGGCACTTCATTGCTCTTGTCAGTAGCTCTTGCCCATTTATCAGCATACTTACACTCATTGCTATTTTTGATTATGTAGCATCACTATAAATGTTCGCTTCCTTATCCTCCCTTTGCTCGAAATTATAAGATATATATTTACTCTTACATAAATGTAGAATTAACACAATGGTTATGATGTTTTGTGTTGCTCATGTAAGTACCTGTTGTCATGTACTCCCTCCGTATCGAATTAATTGTTTCTCAATTGGATGTATTTAGAACTTAAGTAGTGCTTGATACATCCATTTGAATGACAAGTAATAACGGATGGTGGTAGGATTACTGTACTTGCATTGCGAGATAGTTGATTGTTTAGCATTACTCTGCATCTTACCTGCCCTGCCCTCCACTTCCTCCAAATTATCAGATCTACATTTACTCTTACCAAAATGTTGAATAAAGCAAATGCCACTGCACAGGTTGAGGTATGCATTCCTCTTGTCAGTACCTTTTACCTTGTTACACTGTACTTAATTAATAGCTATTTGATTATGTATCATCACTCTGCACCTGAGCTTCATTATCCTCTATTTCTTCCAATATTATTAGATCTATATTTACTATTTACAAAATGTAGAATAAAGGCAACGCTTATGAAGAAGTTTCTTTGGGGAATTTCTTGAATTATCCTTCCATCAACATGGAGAAGGGCTTTGTCCAGCCCGTGCTAACATGTATGTAAGTTCATCCTTCTCAAGCCTTCAAACTTTGTTCTAGTATAGATTTGGATATGCATCATTTCCTCCAGTGTTGTTTACTTTGGTGTTTACATCTGATCGGATGTTTGCAACAACTGCTAGTTTCAAATTGTAGTTGTAAAAACATGTTCCTTATGCAGAACAAATCCATTTGTTTTCTTTAGCCCTCTATGTATGCATGTGTTCTAAATCTCTAATCTGATGGTGTGGTGAAGCTGCCCACGCCTGCATCATCTCATGTCCTGCTTTGTCTTAACTAATTTTGTTGATGATATGGACAATGCCGTGTAATGTTAATGCTATTTTAAAATATATCTCTACATTTGCCAATATAAAATGGGACGGAATTGTTAGCACACTGACTATCGTTGCTTATATATTTGTGGAACTTGTTATCTGTCTCCTTGTTTCTCTTTCAAAGTCATATCTCTTATGCTAGGCAAAACTTTAGGGAAGATAGTGAGCCAAACCATCTTGAAGAGAGTGAGATGACCCCAAGGTCATGTGTTGATGAAGACAGCGAGTTGATGCTACTCACTAGCAGCTGTGAGACAACTTCAGTGTAGTTGTTGCCTCAATCAGTCGACTTCTTCAGTCTCAACTTAAAGCGGAAGGCTTGGTTTAGCTCAGGTCCAACTTGATGTTAATGATGTATAGAAGATCTCAGAGGACAGCCATGCGTGCTTTCTTGCTATGCAGTTTGGGTTTGAGCATCTATCGTTGAGACAACTGAGGTCTCATCAGCTTGTTCTGCTGCTTGCGGTGCACCTCCGGCCTCCGGGGTAGGCCTAATGCCTTCTGAACTGTTAGGACCAAGAGTATATCGGCCAGAGGGGGTGAATAGGAGATTCAAAAATTCTTGCAAATCTTCTGAATTTGATCCCAAACACATCAGCGGAAATAAAGTTTGGTAGACAAGAACTTGATCAAGTACATTATTGAGGAACGAATGTATCAATGTAGGAAGCAATAATAGATCGAGCATAGGATATCACAGGTTTGATAAAAACGATGGTAATGCAACATGCGAATAGATACAGAAGCATGGTTGAAAACAAGATATGAACTACGAGGAAAAACTCGAGAAAGAACAATGACGAGGTGAAAGAAAGTAACACAGGGAAAAGCATACCAGTCTAGATAAGCACGAGGAGAAATATGTATGACAGGGATGACTAAAATGAATGATGAGAATGCAACATGATGAGCACGAACATTAACTAATGGGAATGAAAGAGATAACAGAAATGCAACAGTCAATGATTGATCAGATAAATTATCATCACATAGCATGGAAGTAAACTGCTAAAGGTAATGCAGTCAAGTAGAATGAACCAGTGGTGCTCGATGGTGACAGATGGATTTGGTAGACCAGTTCACCCTTCTGCTAAAGGACTACGTCTAGTTGGAGTGGTTGTGATTTAACATAGAAGATAAACTCTCTTCACCCTATTCTCCTTCAACTCGGAGTTGATCACACTCCAGTTGATTTCACTCGTGGTAGATACTTGTCGGCGATCTCCAAACCTTCGACAGACCTCTTCGCGAACCACAATGACTCTTGGTTGCTGAAGATCTTGCTCAGTGCAGACAATGACTCTTCAACACTCGAGCCGAAACCTATCCGTCTAGAGAGTGCACAGCTCTCAAGAGTAATAGGTACAAGAACTCTAACTCAGAACTACTGTGATGCTCAACCACTGTCTAAGTTTCAGGCTCTTGGTTTTTCTCCGTGGACCTTAAACTCAAATCACTCGGAGAGGGGTTGCCCAATCAATCTTCGCAGAAATCTTAAGCGGAGCAGCCAACGGACAATGTTGGAGCGGGGTGGCTATTTATAGCCACCCCCTTCCTTGAAGGGAAAAGACCAAATTGGACATGTGGAGCAGCCAATGGTCGAACGACACGAGTCCAACGGTCGGAAATTGAGCACAACGGTAACATTCCTTGCGTATCAAGTAATGCTAACTCCTTAGTTTGAAAGATATCTCCTGCAACACGAAGAACAACGTCAACTACTTGCATGTAATCATTCAAAACATAAAGAGATTTCTCTCAGCCTCGCATAGGTTATGGGCTAAGCATCACAGCGGATCTAAGCTTCGAGAACCTATATCCCTCTTAATAGTACGGAGGTCCTATGACTCAAATAAATGAAAGAAGAACAATGAAATGAATACTACGTCTTCACATTGTCTTCGACTTCCATTCGCTGCAATCAATTTCTTCGGGCAGAATCTCCAATCCAATTGCTTCATATCAATAATAAATTTTTGATGGGTTAACTCCTTCACATCAATATTCTCACCTACATGTATTCAACAGATGTGGCTCATTCTTCTCTGCATCGCAGATATTCTTTGGTGAAGTTCCTTGAACTTGACAACGGAGACATCATTCTCTTCGGTTCTGCATGGACTATTTCTCTCTGTGTGCACTAGCAAACAAATCAGTCCATGCATGTTTCTGTCAACAATCTTCAGTGCTGTCAGTTTTGTATATTCTTTTGTCGGCGCGTTTATATGCACTGGTGGCGACCTTTGATGCCCATTTTATGTAATCCGCGGTCTCGTTGCGCTTTATTATCACCGGTGGCGAACTATGATGCTCAATGGATGTAATATGTCGTAGTTTCTTTCTTGTATAGTCTAGGTTTATTCTTCGTCGGTATGCTGTAATTTAGGCCGGAAACTTCAAGGGATCTCAATGTTGTCGGTCTGTGAGGCCGACCCGTAACTCGCTATATATGGGCTGAAACATGGGCCTATAATCATCTTAGGCCATTGGCAGGCCTAAAAATTCACGGGCCAACATAGGCCGAAACTGTCGTAGGCCCATGTTTGGCCCAAATAACATACGAGCCGTTAACAGGTCAAATGTATCTCGGGCCCTATTTGGCCCAATAAAATTATGGGCTTTAAGCAGGCTAGTATCAACGTGGGCCGTAGGCCCAACTGTGTCACGGGCCATTAATAGGAGGGTTGTAAGCAGGCCGGACCCAACGCGGGTTGTAATTAGGTCCAACTATTACACGGGCCATTAACAGGCTAATAGACACGTTGCGCTGAAATTTATCCACGATGACTACGGGCCGTTAAGAGGCCTAAAGTCACTTCGGACAAGAAATAGCCCAGTTGCAGCATGGGTCCTTAAATGGCCTAAAGTGAAACCGGGCCGACAACGGCCCAGATGCACCAATGACCGCTAACAGGCCAAAACGATTATCAGGTCGAACTGGTAAACGAGCATTTAACATGATGAAATACAAACCCGGCTTAGAATGGGCCCAAAAGCACAGTGGCCTGTTAACAGGCTTGATCTAATATGGGTCGTAATTTAGCCCAAAACACGACAGGCTCTGAATGGGCCAGATCTGGTATGGGCCATAATTTGACCTAAAACATGGCAGGCTGTTAATGGGTCGGCCCACTAGTGTCTGACAAAATATGGTGGGCCTTTGGCTGGGCCGGCCTTTTTACCTTAAATGGGCCACTGTTGAGCTGTGCCACGTGTCGACGTATCATAGGCGCGTGATATGTCTCCAACGTATCTACTTTTCCTAACATTTTTCCTCTTGTGTTGGACTCTAATTTGCATGATTTGAATGAAACTAACCCCGGACTGACGCTATTTTTAGCAAAACTACCGTGGTGTTGTTTTTGTGCAGGAATAAAAGTTCTTGGAATGGAAAAAACTTTACGAGGAATTTTTATATAATATAAGAATTTCTGGAGCCAAGACCTAACAGAGAGGGGCCCCCGGGTGGGCACATCCCACCAGGGCGCGCCCCCCTCTCCTAGCGCGCCCAGGTGGGTTGTCCCCACCTGGTGGCCCCGCAGACCCTTAAACCGACGCTATAAAATTCTATTTTTCCAGAAAAAATCAGGGAGAAAGAAATTATCGCGATCCACGAGACGGAGCCGCCGTCACCTCATGTTCTTCATCGGGAGGCCAGATCTGGAGTCCGTTTGGGGCTCCGCACAGGGGGGTCTTCATTCTTCGTCATCACCAACCCTTCTCCATCGCCAATTCCATAATGCTCCCCATCGAGAGTGAGTAATTCCTTCGTAGGCTCGCTGGTCGGTGAGGAGTTGGATGAGATTCATCATGTAATCGAGTTAGTTTTGTTAGGGCTTGATCCCTAATATCCACTATGTTCTTAGATTGATGCTGCTATGACTTTGCTATGCTTAATGCTTGTCACTTTGGGCCCGGGTGCCATGAACTCGGATCTGAACAGTTTATGTTATCATCATTATATCCATGTTTTAGGTCCGATCTTGCAAGTTATAGTCACCTACTACGTGTTATGATCCGGCAACCCCGGAGTGACAATAACCGGGCCCACTCCCGGTGATGACCGTAGTTTGAGGAGTTCATGTATTCACTATGTCTTAATGCTTTGTTCCGGTTCTCTATTAAAAGGAGGCCTTAATATCCCTTAGTTTCCAATATGGACCCCGCTGCCACGGGAGGGTAGAAACAAAAGATGTCATGCAAGTTCTTTCCATAAGCATGTATGACTATTTACGGAATACATGCCTACATTATATCGATGAACTGGAGCTAGTGCCGTATCGCCCTATGTTATAACTGTCACATGATGAATATCATCCAACAAGTCACCGATCCAATGCCTACGAATTTATCTTATATTGTTTCTGTTAAGTTACTACTGCTGTCATCACTTTTACACTTGCTACAAATTACTGCTATCACTGTTACTGTTACCATTGCCATTGTTACTATTATCAAAACTATCAAACTACTTTGCTACTGATTACTTGCTGCAGATAATTAATCTCCAAGTGTGGTTGAATTGACAACTCAGCTGCTAATACCTTCAAATATTCTTTGGCTCCCCTTATGTTGAATCTATAAATTTGGGTTGAATACTCTACCCTCGAAAACTGTTGCGATCCCCTATACTTGTGGGTTATCAAAACCTTTTTCTGGCACCGTTGCCGGGGAGCGTAGCTATACTTGTTGAGTCACTTGGGATTATTATCATATTATCACTATGAAGAATCTGAAGGATCCAAAGACTAATATTTATCCCTCTAAGATGAGGGGAGGTAAGGATCTGCCATCCAGTTCTGCTTTAGATTCACATTCTGTTATGAGTAAACTTGCAACACCACCACATGCTATCAACTCTAATATGTCACAAGTTATTGATGATGCTACTTCTACTATGAATGATGCTTATGATGATGCTAGTACCTTGCTTGATAATGATGATGTGCCACTTGGTGAATTTCTTGATGAACAAACACTACAACAAAAACACCCCTGTACCAACGCATTTGTACCAACGATATTATAGGATCTGTTGTTTACCCCACATCCCACATCCCGCCTCCCGCACTAATGTCCTCGTCCCTAAGCCTTCCGCACTTAGAGCCGACCTCCACTCCCTAAAATAAATCAAACCTCCCCGTACGCACACCTCCATCTATACCTCGTCAGCCATCTTTCTCCCTCGATTCTGCCTAGATCCACGTTGTCCTGCGCCGTCGCTCATAGGCCAGGCTCCCCCTCAGTGCACTCATCCTATATTCTTCCTTGGTGACGTCCTCCACGCCACTGCATGCGTCCATGCAGTAACTCTAGTTGACACGGATCACCGGCGCATCTCGCTCGCCGCTATTTTGGAGGCCACTACTGCGCGTCGCTGCTGCCGGCTCGGGCATGGATCTAAAACAAGCTGTGGTGTAGGGTGCTGCTCCCTTCTCTCGGTTGTGGCCGGCAGTGCAGACGGGCCCGAGGTGAGAGGAGCATGGGTGGAGCTCGGGCCATGTCCCTCAACTGCCAATTGGATCCCGTGTGTGCGGGTGGTTCTTGCGGCCCGCGGAGCCTTCGGCGGCCATGGTGCTCCTTTTGGATTTATTTTGGCACCCGGCGTGCTCAAGTTGTAGTGGCCCCACGTGCGTTTGTCTGCAGCTGCGTGCGCGCTTGGCTCGTGTGCATGTGTCTTTGGTGCGTGCGTGATGGTTGAAAGTTCAACCCTGTGACACTGATCGTTTGCTACTGCCGCTGATTGTATGTCGATGCTGCTGATTTTGCTACTCCTTAGTTCCTATACAGTAGATAGAAGATAATTGTGTCTGACCTGATTGTTTGCTATCGCCGCTGGTTGCTATTGCTCCTGCTGCTGATTGCTATTGCCGTTGCTTCCGATTTTGCTGCTCCTTGGTACCTACAGTAGATAGAAGATAATATGCATTCCCAAATAAAAAATATAGAAGACCTCTATGTTTTAATATTCTTGCAAATTTAACCAACTACTTATTATCTCTTCTCTAAACTTTCTCTTGATCAGTTTCTCTTTTATGTTGTCCATTGCAAATATTATTCAATATGTACAATGCGTACAATAATAATCATGGAACCCTCTAGCTCCTTATTGGTTCCATGGTCCCTTTTCCTTGGAATTGGTAGTAGTATTATTTGTTCCACCTGTATCTCATCATGTGATTTTTTTTTTCCTTGCAATCTTTGTGCCTCCAAGATGTCAGCTATCAGTCTGTCAGTATCTAAATAAATGCAGTAACCATGATGTTGGTATGAAACTGTCCTACAGGCCAGGTTTTGAACTATTGACAATAGATGCGCAGGTCGATAAGATTGTGTTAAATCATTAGCTTGCCATGGGTGATTGTGTAATGGATTAACTTGCTTTAATGGAATGCAGATTCAGGAGCAAATGGGAATGTACAGCTTATGACATAATCGTAGAAAGTTGGGCAACCCATTCGCTTACTTGATAAACCCTCCCCTGGTTCAGGCCACTAAGTTGTCCATTTCCTTATCTCTCCTCATGAAGTAGCATTCTTATTTATTTGATATCCTCTATTTTTACACTAACTGGTCCAGCAAGTCTTTGTTAGTTAAGTGTGCCAATATATGTCTATTTTTTCTGGTCTTAACTTTTGTTCAGGCCTATATTTTGTAGATTCATATAGGTATTGATATTCAGGTATTTCAATGACATGACAAATGATACAAGATTAGGGAGCTGAGTTGTGACCAAAGATCAAATCCTCCTAGTTATATGATATGCTATATTGGCTGCAAAGGCACATGGGTAGTGTTTCTTAAAATTGGGTAAGTACTGACATAAATTGTTCATCCATTACTTAGGGTTGCTTTTATTCAGATTGTTCAACCATTACATAGGTCGCCCCTGATGCATTTTCTTAAATATACATTCATCTTACTGCTAGGTTGGTCTTGAAGAATTAAATAGTGTTGCATTAAGTTATTTTTATTTCCCTGTAAACACCTTGGATCCTACCTTCTCTAGAAACAAAACTGCACTACTTTTTCCTAGAGAAGCCCAAATCTAAAGAAGTGTTTCTTTTTCATGTTGTTTCTTCAACTAGTTCTAAGAGTTTTATTCTTGATTAAGAAATTATAATGTGACATTGTAGTTCTCAGGTAACTATGAAGTTTTGTGTGATGTAGATTAGTTAATGATTTTGAGCTGTTAGCATTGAGTTATTTTCTCCTAATATATCATACCAAGCATGAGCAGTACGTGAGTAATGGTGACACTAAACTACTTAATGCTGAGACCTTCAGAAAATGTAAATATCCAATTTTGTATAGTCGATATTATTGCTTACCAAATCATCATTTAGTTGGTTGCTGAATTCATCTCATTGTTGATATAATATAATCTTTGGGTAACTGTTAATAGTGAATACATGTTGCTGGCTGTTCGCAGTGAACAGGCACACCCGATTGGTCGAAGATAATCAGTATTTTAACATGTCCTCCTACTAAGTTATTTGTCAAACATACATAAGATTATGTCTTTCCCCCCAACAATCTTTTCTTGCACACTTTGTAATTTTTATGTGGATCCTTTTGGGTACAGTGCATAGTATGTATATGTTTAAACTTCATTTCGTATTTGGGCCTAAATAGTATTATGATTTTTCCTTGTAGGTTGAGAATTTCAATACAAGATGATTACTCAGATCTTTTGGAACGTATGATGATTGTTGGTACTTGGAGGAGAAACAAGACAGTTCTCTTATTGATGATACTTCCATTGTAGTCTAACAGATTGTTCCATTGAATCAATATATCATTTTCATTTCTACTCCACTGAATTTTACTAAAGTTGTACCTTGTACTGCCATTCAAACTACCTACTGTTACAAATGATTATATATGGAGGTTATTCTATTTTGCAAGCACCAGAGCATAGAGCAACAGTGTGATAAATGATTATATATGCAGGTTATTCTATTTCTCAAGTACCAACGCATAGAAGCGTTGCATGAATCTGTTGTTGCTTTTGCAACACATTATTTCCCAGATTACCAATGGATCTATATACGTTGTTGTAGATCCTTGCAACGCCACCAAGAACAACACATATGAATCCGTTGGTGTAGACCGTAGCAACGCTTATACGGACAAATGACAACGCATCTATGTGTTGCCGAAGGGGGGGTTTTCTTGTAGTGAAATTGCTAGAGTAATACAACATGATGTTGTTGAATCTGATGATGAGCTTGAAACTGAAACTCCTGAAACACCTGCTAGAACTAGCCTTCCTAGATATGAATTGCCTAAGGTACCGGAAGGTTATGTTATGAATGAGGATACAACTAAAGATATTCTTGCTTGTAGGAATAGAGATGCTCTAGAGAGATTATTATGCAAGTATAAAGAAAAATCTCTGAATGCTAGAATGAAATGTGATCCTAAGTTTGCTACTTCACCTATCTTTATTGATGATAAGGATTATGAATTCTCTGTCGACCCAGAGTTAATTACTTTGGTTGAATCTGATCCTTTCCATGGTTATGAAACTAAAACTGTTGGGGTACATCTTACTAAGTTGAATGACATAGCCACCCTTTTTACTCATGATGAGAAGACTCGCTATTACTTTATTCTCAAATTATTTCCTTTCTCATTAAAGGGTGATGCTAAAGCTTGGTACAATACTGTAACGCCCCGGACCCGATGCGCCAGGTGTCTGCGAGTTATTCGCCGTCCTTGCCTTGTCATCTGCTTGCGTGTTGCATTTTGCCATGTCATCATATACATTGCATCTCATATCATGTCATCATGTGCATTGCATTTGCATACGTGTTCGTCTCATGCATCCGAGCATTTTCCCCGTTGTCCGTTTTGCAATCCGGCATTCCCACCTCCTCCGGCGCACCCCCTCTTGTTTCTTTTCGTGAGCAGGTGTTGAACATTCTCGGAATGGACCGAGTCTTGCAAAGTGGCCTTGGTATACCACCAGTAGGCCACCGGTCAAGTTTCATTCCATTTGGAGGTCATTTGGTGCTCCAACGGTTAACCGGGCAACCGCAAAGTCCGTTTGTGTGTTGCAGCAAAACCCCCCTTCAAACAGCCCAAAACCCCTCTAAGTCTCCAAAATGCTCTCGGTCGTTCGATCACGATCGCGTGGGCGAAAACCGCACCTCATTTGGACTCTCCTAGCTCCCTCTACCTATAAATAGGTGCCCATCCCCGATTATTCGCGCAGATGAACCCCTAGCCCTCTCCCTCCTCGCGCCGCCGGACATGTCCGCCCGGCGGCCGGACGCGTCCACGCCGCCCAGCCACGTCGCGCCAACCAATGGCATGCTGCCACGTCATCGCCGCCACCTCCCGCACCAACCGCAGCGCGCCACATGGCCTTCCGCGTCGTCCCCGCCGCCGCGGCCCGCCGGGCCCAGGCGCGGCCCGCCCAGGCCCGCGCGGCCGCCCGTCCGCCTCGCCGCGCCCCCGCGCGTCCCCGCTCGC
>NC_057802.1:225934968-225939795 GCF_018294505.1 Triticum aestivum
CCCGCCTCCTCCGCCGGCCTCCGTTCCCCGCCGCCATGGCGCCCACGCCTCTGCCACCTCCAGTCGGCCCTCACCGGAGCCGAACGCGCCACCCCTCCCCGCCGCCTCGCCGTTCGACGTCGCCACGCCGCCGCCCTGCTCCTCGGCGTCCGCGCCCCGGCCGGATCCGGCGCCCCCTCGCCGGCGCTGCTCCGTCTCCGGCCGCCTCCCTCTTCTCCGGTCCCGCCTCGATTTGCGAGCCTCGGCCCGATCCAATCACTAGGTTGACCCCGAGATCC
Source organism: Triticum aestivum (assembly GCF_018294505.1). Classification (NCBI taxonomy): domain Eukaryota; kingdom Viridiplantae; phylum Streptophyta; class Magnoliopsida; order Poales; family Poaceae; genus Triticum; species Triticum aestivum. Next base: position 225,935,247 of record NC_057802.1, read on the forward strand.
CCCCGGAATATTTCCAAGTCCTATGCATTTTGCAATATCTTGCTATGTTCAACGCATCGTAACTCTGTGCATATAGCTCTGTTTCGCGCGTGTGATATATCGAAATGTTCGTCTCGTGATGCTCTACATTTTGTTCCATTGCACCATGTTCATTAGAGTCTAGCTTGACACCCAAATCTCTGGTACAAGAGTGCTAGTTGCTGTTATCTGCTGTTACTTATCAGAACTTGGTGATTTGTTATTTTTGTTACATTTAATCTGTGCATCTTATGGGCATGAGCTCTACATGCGTTCTGTTGTATGCCATGCCATCTTTCCTGTGGTGTATGCCATGTATATTTGTGATCTCTGTGGTTACTAGCACAAGCATGCAAACTAGGCCCCGTAATGTTTCTGATTTCAGGGACCGTAATTTCTCCAAGTCCTTGTCTGCTGTTATTTTGTTGCCATGTAAACTTGATGCTACAGAGAGATCCGTGCATATTTTGGAGATGTTCAGTAAGGATGTTTTGTAGATATTGTTGTAATTGATCCATTCCTGCCCTTGTTTGCAATTATAGAGTGCCATAGCATGACTCAATCTTTCTCTACTTTTGCTATAAAATATTTCTGGCAGATTGTTTACGTGTTATTCAATTTTGCCAAGCTTGTTGTAGTTGTTTCATTCATGATCTGTACTTGATCTTGCCATGGATAGCTTCATAAACATTCCATCTTTCTGTAGGTATGCTTGTTTTGTCATGCATTGCTTTGTGATGAGTGCATCAAGCTCACCAAGATGCCTTCATATGACTGTTTGCTACTGCCGCTGATTGTATGTCGATGCTGCTGATTTTGCTACTCCTTAGTTCCTATACAGTAGATAGAAGATAATTGTGTCTGACCTGATTGTTTGCTATCGCCGCTGGTTGCTATTGCTCCTGCTGCTGATTGCTATTGCCGTTGCTTCCGATTTTGCTGCTCCTTGGTACCTACAGTAGATAGAAGATAATATGCATTCCCAAATAAAAAATATAGAAGACCTCTATGTTTTAATATTCTTGCAAATTTAACCAACTACTTATTATCTCTTCTCTAAACTTTCTCTTGATCAGTTTCTCTTTTATGTTGTCCATTGCAAATATTATTCAATATGTACAATGCGTACAATAATAATCATGGAACCCTCTAGCTCCTTATTGGTTCCATGGTCCCTTTTCCTTGGAATTGGTAGTAGTATTATTTGTTCCACCTGTATCTCATCATGTGATTTTTTTTTTCCTTGCAATCTTTGTGCCTCCAAGATGTCAGCTATCAGTCTGTCAGTATCTAAATAAATGCAGTAACCATGATGTTGGTATGAAACTGTCCTACAGGCCAGGTTTTGAACTATTGACAATAGATGCGCAGGTCGATAAGATTGTGTTAAATCATTAGCTTGCCATGGGTGATTGTGTAATGGATTAACTTGCTTTAATGGAATGCAGATTCAGGAGCAAATGGGAATGTACAGCTTATGACATAATCGTAGAAAGTTGGGCAACCCATTCGCTTACTTGATAAACCCTCCCCTGGTTCAGGCCACTAAGTTGTCCATTTCCTTATCTCTCCTCATGAAGTAGCATTCTTATTTATTTGATATCCTCTATTTTTACACTAACTGGTCCAGCAAGTCTTTGTTAGTTAAGTGTGCCAATATATGTCTATTTTTTCTGGTCTTAACTTTTGTTCAGGCCTATATTTTGTAGATTCATATAGGTATTGATATTCAGGTATTTCAATGACATGACAAATGATACAAGATTAGGGAGCTGAGTTGTGACCAAAGATCAAATCCTCCTAGTTATATGATATGCTATATTGGCTGCAAAGGCACATGGGTAGTGTTTCTTAAAATTGGGTAAGTACTGACATAAATTGTTCATCCATTACTTAGGGTTGCTTTTATTCAGATTGTTCAACCATTACATAGGTCGCCCCTGATGCATTTTCTTAAATATACATTCATCTTACTGCTAGGTTGGTCTTGAAGAATTAAATAGTGTTGCATTAAGTTATTTTTATTTCCCTGTAAACACCTTGGATCCTACCTTCTCTAGAAACAAAACTGCACTACTTTTTCCTAGAGAAGCCCAAATCTAAAGAAGTGTTTCTTTTTCATGTTGTTTCTTCAACTAGTTCTAAGAGTTTTATTCTTGATTAAGAAATTATAATGTGACATTGTAGTTCTCAGGTAACTATGAAGTTTTGTGTGATGTAGATTAGTTAATGATTTTGAGCTGTTAGCATTGAGTTATTTTCTCCTAATATATCATACCAAGCATGAGCAGTACGTGAGTAATGGTGACACTAAACTACTTAATGCTGAGACCTTCAGAAAATGTAAATATCCAATTTTGTATAGTCGATATTATTGCTTACCAAATCATCATTTAGTTGGTTGCTGAATTCATCTCATTGTTGATATAATATAATCTTTGGGTAACTGTTAATAGTGAATACATGTTGCTGGCTGTTCGCAGTGAACAGGCACACCCGATTGGTCGAAGATAATCAGTATTTTAACATGTCCTCCTACTAAGTTATTTGTCAAACATACATAAGATTATGTCTTTCCCCCCAACAATCTTTTCTTGCACACTTTGTAATTTTTATGTGGATCCTTTTGGGTACAGTGCATAGTATGTATATGTTTAAACTTCATTTCGTATTTGGGCCTAAATAGTATTATGATTTTTCCTTGTAGGTTGAGAATTTCAATACAAGATGATTACTCAGATCTTTTGGAACGTATGATGATTGTTGGTACTTGGAGGAGAAACAAGACAGTTCTCTTATTGATGATACTTCCATTGTAGTCTAACAGATTGTTCCATTGAATCAATATATCATTTTCATTTCTACTCCACTGAATTTTACTAAAGTTGTACCTTGTACTGCCATTCAAACTACCTACTGTTACAAATGATTATATATGGAGGTTATTCTATTTTGCAAGCACCAGAGCATAGAGCAACAGTGTGATAAATGATTATATATGCAGGTTATTCTATTTCTCAAGTACCAACGCATAGAAGCGTTGCATGAATCTGTTGTTGCTTTTGCAACACATTATTTCCCAGATTACCAATGGATCTATATACGTTGTTGTAGATCCTTGCAACGCCACCAAGAACAACACATATGAATCCGTTGGTGTAGACCGTAGCAACGCTTATACGGACAAATGACAACGCATCTATGTGTTGCCGAAGGGGGGGTTTTCTTGTAGTGAAATTGCTAGAGTAATACAACATGATGTTGTTGAATCTGATGATGAGCTTGAAACTGAAACTCCTGAAACACCTGCTAGAACTAGCCTTCCTAGATATGAATTGCCTAAGGTACCGGAAGGTTATGTTATGAATGAGGATACAACTAAAGATATTCTTGCTTGTAGGAATAGAGATGCTCTAGAGAGATTATTATGCAAGTATAAAGAAAAATCTCTGAATGCTAGAATGAAATGTGATCCTAAGTTTGCTACTTCACCTATCTTTATTGATGATAAGGATTATGAATTCTCTGTCGACCCAGAGTTAATTACTTTGGTTGAATCTGATCCTTTCCATGGTTATGAAACTAAAACTGTTGGGGTACATCTTACTAAGTTGAATGACATAGCCACCCTTTTTACTCATGATGAGAAGACTCGCTATTACTTTATTCTCAAATTATTTCCTTTCTCATTAAAGGGTGATGCTAAAGCTTGGTACAATACTGTAACGCCCCGGACCCGATGCGCCAGGTGTCTGCGAGTTATTCGCCGTCCTTGCCTTGTCATCTGCTTGCGTGTTGCATTTTGCCATGTCATCATATACATTGCATCTCATATCATGTCATCATGTGCATTGCATTTGCATACGTGTTCGTCTCATGCATCCGAGCATTTTCCCCGTTGTCCGTTTTGCAATCCGGCATTCCCACCTCCTCCGGCGCACCCCCTCTTGTTTCTTTTCGTGAGCAGGTGTTGAACATTCTCGGAATGGACCGAGTCTTGCAAAGTGGCCTTGGTATACCACCAGTAGGCCACCGGTCAAGTTTCATTCCATTTGGAGGTCATTTGGTGCTCCAACGGTTAACCGGGCAACCGCAAAGTCCGTTTGTGTGTTGCAGCAAAACCCCCCTTCAAACAGCCCAAAACCCCTCTAAGTCTCCAAAATGCTCTCGGTCGTTCGATCACGATCGCGTGGGCGAAAACCGCACCTCATTTGGACTCTCCTAGCTCCCTCTACCTATAAATAGGTGCCCATCCCCGATTATTCGCGCAGATGAACCCCTAGCCCTCTCCCTCCTCGCGCCGCCGGACATGTCCGCCCGGCGGCCGGACGCGTCCACGCCGCCCAGCCACGTCGCGCCAACCAATGGCATGCTGCCACGTCATCGCCGCCACCTCCCGCACCAACCGCAGCGCGCCACATGGCCTTCCGCGTCGTCCCCGCCGCCGCGGCCCGCCGGGCCCAGGCGCGGCCCGCCCAGGCCCGCGCGGCCGCCCGTCCGCCTCGCCGCGCCCCCGCGCGTCCCCGCTCGC
>NC_057802.1:225939805-225946564 GCF_018294505.1 Triticum aestivum
CCCGCCTCCTCCGCCGGCCTCCGTTCCCCGCCGCCATGGCGCCCACGCCTCTGCCACCTCCAGTCGGCCCTCACCGGAGCCGAACGCGCCACCCCTCCCCGCCGCCTCGCCGTTCGACGTCGCCACGCCGCCGCCCTGCTCCTCGGCGTCCGCGCCCCGGCCGGATCCGGCGCCCCCTCGCCGGCGCTGCTCCGTCTCCGGCCGCCTCCCTCTTCTCCGGTCCCGCCTCGATTTGCGAGCCTCGGCCCGATCCAATCACTAGGTTGACCCCGAGATCCCCCCGGAATATTTCCAAGTCCTATGCATTTTGCAATATCTTGCTATGTTCAACGCATCGTAACTCTGTGCATATAGCTCTGTTTCGCGCGTGTGATATATCGAAATGTTCGTCTCGTGATGCTCTACATTTTGTTCCATTGCACCATGTTCATTAGAGTCTAGCTTGACACCCAAATCTCTGGTACAAGAGTGCTAGTTGCTGTTATCTGCTGTTACTTATCAGAACTTGGTGATTTGTTATTTTTGTTACATTTAATCTGTGCATCTTATGGGCATGAGCTCTACATGCGTTCTGTTGTATGCCATGCCATCTTTCCTGTGGTGTATGCCATGTATATTTGTGATCTCTGTGGTTACTAGCACAAGCATGCAAACTAGGCCCCGTAATGTTTCTGATTTCAGGGACCGTAATTTCTCCAAGTCCTTGTCTGCTGTTATTTTGTTGCCATGTAAACTTGATGCTACAGAGAGATCCGTGCATATTTTGGAGATGTTCAGTAAGGATGTTTTGTAGATATTGTTGTAATTGATCCATTCCTGCCCTTGTTTGCAATTATAGAGTGCCATAGCATGACTCAATCTTTCTCTACTTTTGCTATAAAATATTTCTGGCAGATTGTTTACGTGTTATTCAATTTTGCCAAGCTTGTTGTAGTTGTTTCATTCATGATCTGTACTTGATCTTGCCATGGATAGCTTCATAAACATTCCATCTTTCTGTAGGTATGCTTGTTTTGTCATGCATTGCTTTGTGATGAGTGCATCAAGCTCACCAAGATGCCTTCATATGACTGTTTCTGCCATGCTCTGTTTTCTGCTAAGTCTGTAACCTGTTAACGAAACTTGCTATGTTTACATGGTTGCCATCATATCTTATGGTCCTTTTTGGCTTATGGTCAGTAAGAGACTTTTATCATATGCATTTGGTAGATTCATGCCATGCCTTGTTTTGCCATGTTAAGTTCCTGTAGCATGTTGATTTCGTGCTCTGAACATTGCTACCTGATGTTATTTCTGTCATGTCCAGTAATTTCTGCCAAGTCTGTGAACCTGTTATTATTTGCAATCTTGCCATGTCCTTTTGAGCATGTTCTAGTGATTTCTGGAGATATCTTAGTGTTCATGTTTTCTTGTGCTTACCTGTACATCATGTCCATGCCTTTTGTTTTCATGTTGAGTTGCTGTAGCATATTGTTTTGATGATTTCTATATGCCTAGTTGTTGTTTTGGACAGATTGTTGCTATGACTTGTTTGGAGTGTATGTGTTGCACCGTAGCTTCGTTTTGAGCATGCTCTATATGAAACTTGCTTAGTTTTGCATGTAGTCTCATATTATCATGTTGCATCCTCGTTTTGAGGTGTTTGATTGATGTTTGTATGCATTTGGCATCAATGCCATGTTTAACTTGTTTTGCTCATATCTTCTAGGCCGTAGCTCCGAATCTAATGAACTTTATATGTAACTTGACTAGAATTTCACGTAGATCATCATGGTGCTCTTTAACTTGCTATTTAACAACTTCAACTTAATGTTTGTTCAGTTCTGGACCAATTTCGAAATGTCTGGGATCTCATTACTATCATTGCTATGCTAGTTGCTTCGTTCCATCGCTATGCGGCATTACCTATCACTTGCTCTTCAAGCCTCCCAAATTTCCATGAACCTCTAACCTTTGTCACCCTTCCTAGCAAACCGTTGTTTGGCTATGTTACCGCTTTGCTCAGCCCCTCTTATAACGTTGCTAGTTGCAGGTGAAGATGAAGATTGCTCCATGTTGGGTTATGTTTATGTTGGGATATCACAATATCTCTTATATTATTAATGCATCTATATACTTGGTAAAGGGTGGAAGGCTCGGCCTTATGCCTGGTGTTTTGTTCCACTCTTGCCGCCCTAGTTTCCGTCATACCGGTGTTATGTTCCTTGATTTTGCGTCCCTTACGCGGTTGGGTGATTTATGAGACCCCCTTGACAGTTCGCTTTGAATAAAACTCTTCCAGCAAGGCCCAACCTTGGTTTTACATTTGCCTCACCTAGCCTTTTTCCCTTGGGAGTCGCGCTCTCGAGGGTCATCTTCATTTTACCCCCCCCCCCACGGGGCCAGTGCTTCTCCAAGTGCTGGTCCAAACCGAGCGATGTCCGGCGCCCCCTGGGCAACCAGGGTCTATGCCAACCCGACGTCTGGCTCATCCGGTGTTCCCTGAGAACGAGATATGTGCAGCTCCTATCGGGATTTGTCGGCACATCCGGGCGGCTTTGCTGGTTTTGTTTTACCATCGTCGAAATGTCTTGTAACCGGGATTCCGAGACTGATCGGGTCTTCCCGGGAGAAGGAATATCCTTCGTTGACCGTGAGAGCTTATAATGGGCTAAGTGGGGACACCCCTGCAGGGTATTATCTTTCGAAAGCCGTGCCCGCGGTTATGTGGCAGATGGGAATTTGTTAATATCCGGTTGTAGAGAACTTGACACTTGACCTTAATTAAAACGCATCAACCGCGTGTGTAGCCGTGATGGTCTCTTCTCGGCGGAGTCCGAGAAGTGAACACGGTTTATGGGTTATGTTTGACGTAAGTAGGAGTTCAGGATCACTTCTTGATCATTGCTAGTTTCACGACCGTTCCTTTGCTTCTCTTCTCGCTCTTATTTGCGTAAGTTAGCCACCATACATGCTTAGTCGCTGCTACAACCTCACCACTTTACCCCTTCCTTTCCCATTAAGCTTTGCTAGTCTTGATACCCATGGTAATGGGATTGCTGAGTCCTTGTGGCTCACAGATTACTATGACACCAGTTGCAGGTACAGGTTTTGCGATGATCATGACGCGAGAGCGATGTTTACCTGTTTCGGAGTTCTTCTTCTGCTTCTTCTTCAATCAGGGGATAGGTTCCAGGTCGGCAGCCTGGGCTAGCAGGGTGGTTGTCGTTTGAGCTTCTGTTTGTGTTTCATCCGTAGTCGGATGTTGATCTTATGTATGATGTATTGATGCATTCTTGCGGCATTTGTATGCCTTGTATGTATCCCCATATATTATGAAATGTCGATGTAATGATATCCACCTTGCAAAAGCGTTTCAATATGTGGGTCTATCCTTGGTGGGACCTTCGAGTTCCTTTAGGATAGGGTCGCATATTGGGCGTGACAAGTTGGTATCAGAGCCTCGACCGACCATAGGAGCCCCCCCTTGATTGATCGTGTAGTTTGGGCGTTGTTGAGTCTAGAAGAAATTTTTTCGGAGTCTAGTTATATCGGAGAGTAGGAATTCTTTTTACTCCTCTGCCCCTTCGTCGCTCTGATGAGAAATCTTGACGTAGGTGTTTTGAACTATTCCTATTCCCCTTCAAATTTTTCTTAGGATCACGTGGTTAGTTTTCGTTCGTTGTCCATCCTCTTTTCAATCCGGCGCATTTCTCTTCGAGTGTTTTCGATCCTCGTCATCTTTTGCTAGATTAATCCTCATCTCTTTTCAACCGATGTCATTTTCCCTGTCCGAAGTTGTTCTTGTTTTTTCCCACCCGCCCACCCTTTTCCTTCTCGGAACCGGAGTCCGCAATTGAGTATCCATCCTACTCGTGCGAAGTCCTTGCTTTCTTTCCTCAATGATTTCAACCGGTGTTTTCTTTTCAAAGTTATTCATCGATTTCCCCTTCCAAGTTGCTTTTGTTTTCCCGCCCTCCCACTCTTTTTATTCCCGGAATCTGAGCCGCTATTCAAGCATCTATTTCGAGTATCTTCAGTCTTTCCTCAATTATTTCAACCGGTGAATTCTTGTCAAGTTCATCATTGTTTTGTCTTGTTTTCTTCTCCGGTGGATTCAATTCCAATTTTTGGTAGTAACTATATTCTTTCCTCGGCTCAAATGTTTCCCGTTGCTCGTTCCGGAGTGATGAAGACATCTCAGGAGAGTTGTCTGTGTTCGAATTAAATTCGAGGTTGTCACCTCATTCAAATATTTCAATTGTTCCGGTGCATCATCTATCTCTTCAACAATCCTTTTCAACGGTGTTTTCTATTCAGTGGGCCCTAACCCACAGGTCTTTTCCCAGGATCTTACCTGACTCTTCTAATTTTCCCGGAGTTATTGTAAAAAAAATTAGAAGTGTGATGTAAGTATGATTTTCATCAGTCAGACATTTTTCCAAGATCAATTTCAAATTATTTTCATTGTTGGCTCAACCTCTTCACTTTTCATTCTCCCGGAGTATCTCATCAATTTTGGTGTTCTTTTTCGTCGTCATTCTCAACTTTTGAGGACCGAAGAAGAGTTTCTTTTAAATCTTGCCCGTTCTCTCGGAGATTCGTGATGCTAGCTTCTTGTTATCCTCTCAAATTGTTTCTAGTCGTGCACTCCTTTTCACCCATCCGGAGTATTTCAGGAGTTGTTTCCGTCTCAATTATCCGGAGGCCTCCATTTCAGAACATTTCTTCTTCCTAAGTTTTCAGATTCGGTCTCCAATTATTCTATATTCGTGCCCCTTCGTTCATTTACATATTCTTCCGGTGCTTCGTTCAAGTATGCTTCAATCAGCTCGCGATCTTTTCTTTCAATTGCATTTTGATTCCCTCAAGTATATTCGTGCTTTTCCTATTTTTTCCCAGTGATTCATTCTCTTTCGTCATTCAATTTTGAATTCTAACGGTGGTTCGTTCAAGACCCCTTGTCATTTGTAATCATATCAATTAACTCGTTCTTTCCAAATCCTACCGGTGGTTCACGAAGACTTTCTCAAGTTTTGCGCTATTTTTCCCTTAATCTTTCCAACGAGAATAAGTAGTATGCAAATCTAGGGTATCTCATCAATTTAATTGGTGGAGGACAAGCTTAACGTAATTCTTATTCTTCTTTCTTCATGTGGATTAATCTTTTCTTTTCGGAGATTGATCATCTCATCACTTTCTCGGTTCAAGTGTTTTCATTTTTTTTCTCTTTTCCGGAGTTCCAAGCGTCCTCGGCCGTCTCGTCGGAACCTCCATCTAAATCATCGCAAGACTCAGAGCTTATGCTATTCTTCCTTCTATTTTATCTCGGCATTCTTTTGTTACCGGAGTTCTTCACGGTGGCTCGTCATGATTTAATTCTTTCCTCAAGTGTTCATCAAGATTCTTGTTGAAGGAGTTCTAGTATCCTTCCTTCTTGCTTTTCGAAGTGCAATTAATTCTCCGTATTCTTTTGAAGTGGAGTTTGCGTTTCTTCGTTCTTCTCAGCTATCCAATCATTTCCGTTTGTGGCCGGTTATCACCTTATGATCTTGAGTTGTTACCTATAAGACCACAACAAGATTATTCTTTCATTGTTGTTTTTCTCAACAATTACGTTCAATGTTTCCTTCTAAGGATGCTCTCTATTTCACTCGTGGCACAATTTGTCATTTTCTTCTCCATTATTCTCATTCCACTCTTTCAAGTCTTCCGGAGGTTTTGTGTTGTTCCTCAAGTCAAGTATCGTTCCATTTCTCAAGTTCATGTTCTATTCTTTCCTTGTTCAGCCGGAGTGCCGCATAAATTATGTCGTTCTTATTCCTTTTTCTATCTTCTTCCAACCGGAGTGGTTTCAAATTCAGTCTTATTCCTTGATATTTTGCTTCTTTTCTCATTCAACATTCCTCTTTTCTTCTCGAGTGTTCTTGACCTTGTTCATCCTCACTGTTTTGTTCTTATTTCACCTCATTCCCTTTCCTTCCGTCTTGGTGCTAAGATCTCGGGACGAGATCTCTTGTTAGTGGAGGAGTGTTGTAACGCCCCGGACCCGATGCGCCAGGTGTCTGCGAGTTATTCGCCGTCCTTGCCTTGTCATCTGCTTGCGTGTTGCATTTTGCCATGTCATCATATACATTGCATCTCATATCATGTCATCATGTGCATTGCATTTGCATACGTGTTCGTCTCATGCATCCGAGCATTTTCCCCGTTGTCCGTTTTGCAATCCGGCACTCCCACCTCCTCCGGCGCACCCCCTCTTGTTTCTTTTCGTGAGCAGGTGTTGAACGTTCTCGGAATGGACCGAATCTTGCAAAGTGGCCTTGGTATACCACCGGTAGGCCACCGGTCAAGTTTTGTTCCATTTGGAGGTCGTTTGGTGCTCCAACGGTTAACCGGGCAACCGCAAAGTCCGTTTGTGTGTTGCAGCAAAAGCCCCCTTCAAACAGCCCAAAACCCTTCTAAGTCTCCACCATTCTCTCGGTCGTTCGATCATGATCGCGTGGGCGAAAACCGCACCTCATTTGGACTCTCCTAGCTCCCTCTACATATAAATAGGTGCCCATCCCCGATTATTCGCGCAAATGAACCCCTAGCCCTCTCCCTCCTCGCGCCGCCGGACATGTCCGCCCGGCGGCCGAACGCGTCCACCGCCGCCCAGCCACGTCGCGCCAACCAATGGCATGCTGCCACGTCATCGCCGCCACCTCCCGCACCAACCGCAGCGCGCCACATGGCCTCCCGCGCCGTCCCCGCCGCCGCGGCCCGCCCAGGCCCGCG
>NC_057802.1:225947096-225949512 GCF_018294505.1 Triticum aestivum
CCCCTCCCCGCCGCCTCGTCGTTCGACGTCGCCACGCCGCCGCCCTGCTCCTCGGCGTCCGCGCCCCGGCCGGATCCGACGCCCCCTCGCCGGCGCTGCTCCGTCTCCGGACGCCTCCCTCTTCTCCGGCCCCGCCTCGATCTGCGAGCCTCGGCCCGATCCAATCACTAGGTTGACCCCGAGATCCCCCCGGAATATTTCCAAGTCCTATGCATTTTGCAGTATCTTGCTATGTTCAACGCATCGTAACTCTGTGCATATAGCTCTGTTTCGCGCGTGTCATATATCGAAATGTTTGTCTCGGGATGCTCTACATTTTGTTCCATTGCACCATGTTCATTAGAGTCCATCTTGATGCCCAAATCTCTGGTGCAAGAGTGCTAGTTGCTGTTATCTGCTGTTACTTATCAGAACTTGGTGATTTGTTATTTTTGTTACATTTAATCTGTGCATCTTATGGGCATGAGCTCTACATGTGTTTTGTTGTATGCCATGCCATCTTTCCAGTGGTGTATGCCATGTATATTTGTGATCTCTGTGGTGACTAGCACAAGCATGCAAACTAGGCCCCGTGATGTTTCTGATTTCAGGGACTTCGTAATTTCTCCAAGTCTTTGTCTGCTGTTATTTTGTTGCCATGTAAACTTGATGCTACAGAGAGATCCGTGCATATTTTGGAGACGTTCAGTAAGGATATTTTGTAGATATTGTTGTAATTCATCCTTTCGTGCCCTTGTTTGCAATTATACAGTGCCATAGCATGACTCAATATTTCTCTACTTTTGCTATAAAATATTTCTGGCAGATTGTTTACGTGTTATTCAATTTTGCCAAGCTTGTTGTAGTTGTTTCATTCATGATTTGTACTTGATCTTGCCATGGATAGCTTCATAAACATGCCATCTTGCTGTAGGTATGCTTGTTTTTTCATGCATTGCTTTGTGATGAGTGCATCAAGCTCACCAAGATGCCTTCATATGACTGTTTCTGCCATGCTCTGTTTTCTGCCAAGTCTGTAACCTGTTAACGAAACTTGCTATGTTTACATGGTTGCCATCATATCTTCTGTTCCTTTTTAGCTTATCGTCAGTAAGGGAATTTTGTCATATGCATTTAGTAGATTCATGCCATGCCTTGTTTTGCCATGTTAAGTTCCTTTAGCATATTGATTTCGTGCTCTGAACATTGCTACCTGATGTTATTTCTGCCATGTCCAGTAATTTCTGCCAAGTCTGTGAACCTGTTATTATTTGCAATCTTGTCATGTCCTTTTGAGCATGTTCTAGTGATTTCTGGAGATATCTCAGTATTCATGTTTTGTTGTGCTTTACCTGTACATCATGTCCATGCCTTTTGTTTTCATGTTGAGTTGTTGTAGCATATTGTTTTGATGATTTTTATATGCCTAGTTGCTGTTTTGGACAGATTGTTGCTATGACTTGTTTGGAGTGTATGTGTTGCACCGTAGCTCCGTTTTGAGCATGCTCTATATGAAACTTGCTTAGTTTTGCATGTAGTCTCATATTATCATGTTACATCCTCGTTTTGAGGTGTTTGCTTGATGTTTATATGCATTTGGCATCAATGCCATGTTTAACTTGTTTTGCTCATATCTTCTAGGCCGTAGCTCCAAATCTAATGAACTTTATATTTAACTTGACTAGAATTTTGCGTAGATCATCATGGTGCTCTTTAACTTGCTATTTAACAACTTCAACTTAATGCTTGTTCAGTTCTGGACCAATTTCGAAATTTGCATACGAGGACTTGCCGGAATTGTTATATGTTGTTTCCGGCCTCATTTAAACTTGCCTTGATGTGATGTTCTTGTATGCATCATCTCTTGCCGTGTGTAGTTTCATATAGCCTTGTCTTGCATCATACTTGGTTGAGCATCATGCCTTGTTCATGTGTGGTGTGTTTACCTTGTTGTGTGCTTCTTCTCGATAGTTCCCGTGTCGTTGCGATCGTGAGGATTCGTTCATCTTCGTGGCTTCATGTTCTTCATGGATTCGTTCTTCTTCCTAGCGGGATTTCAAGCAAGATGACCGTCACCTTGGATCTCATTACTATCATTGATATGCTAGTTGCTTTGTTCTATCGCTATGCCGCATTTCCTATCACTTGCTCTTCAAGCCTCCCAAATTTCCATGAACCTCTAACCTTTGTCACCCTTCCTAGCAAACCATTGTTTGGCTATGTTACCGCTTTGCTCAGCCCCTCTTATAGCGTTGCTAGTTGCAGGTGAAGATGAAGATTGCTCCATGTTGGATTATGTTTATGTTGGGATATCACAATATCTCTTATATTATTAATGCATCTATATACTTGGTAAAGGGTGGAAGGCTCGGCCTTATGCCTGGTGTTTTGTTCCACTCTTGCCGCCCTAGTTTCCGTCATACCGGTGTTATGTTCC